>NC_091443.1:47024676-47165196 GCF_964237555.1 Oryctolagus cuniculus | reverse complement strand
GCCATATAAAAAATGAAATTAAGTACTTTACACTTCCTGATCTTTTTATTCTATTTTTTTTATTTTTTTTTATTTATTTATTTTTTTTATTTTTATTTTTTTGACAGGCAGAGTGACAGTGAGAGAGAGACAGAGAGAAGGTCTTCCTTTGCCGTTGGTTCACCCTCCAATGGCCGCCGCGGCCGGCACGCTGCGGCCGGCGCACCGCGCTGATCCGATGGCAGGAGCCAGGAGCCAGGTGCTTTTCCTGGTCTCCATGGGGTGCAGGCCCAAGCACCTGGGCCATCCTCCACTGCACTCCCTGGCCACAGCAGCAGGGCTGGCCTGGGAAGAGGGGCCAAACCGGGACAGAATCCGGCGCCCCGACCGGGACTAAGAACCCGGTGTGCCGGCGCTGCAAGGCGGAGGATTAGCCTAGTGAGCCACGGCGCCGGCCCACTTCCTGTCTTTTTAAATTTGTTTTATTATTAACTGATATTGGCTTAGCTTAAGAGATAAAGATGTAGCCATTTTTGCTTTTGATGATGATGATGATTGCTCTAACAAAACCTTGGAGGAAATGAAATTTAAATCAGTGAATACCACTATTTACATGTTATAAAAATCCTAACTTCTGCTAAGCAATGTTGTAAGTGGAGAAAAAGATAAAAATGACTTTCCATTTAGAACTAAAACTATGATCATAGAGTCAGTAAGTGACATGGAGCGTAAGTTTATTATGTGGTCATGCAACAGCAATTTAAAGTAAAGCAAAGACAATCGTATTTCTATAATCACACACTAAGAAAAGACAGAGAGAGAATGAGATCTCCAAGGTTAAAGTCATTGCAGTTTATTTTAGTCCTTGAGTATTTTAAAGCTAAAAAGACAAGGGTCATAATCTTGGTTTTATAACCTCAGTAAATGATGCTCACTGTATCATGACATTCATGGCAAGTAGTAGATAAAATATACACATGTATATGGTGTATGTATTTTTTCTTTTTTTCTTCTTTTCTTCTTTTTTAAAGACTTATTTATTTATTTGTTTGAAAGGCAGAGTTACAGAGAGGCAGAGAGAGAAAGAGAGAGAGAGAGAGATGGAAAGAGAGAAAGAGACAGAGAGAAAACAGAGACAGAGAGAGAGTAAGAGAGAGAAATCTTCCATCCACTGGTTCACTCCCCAGATGGCCACAACAGCCAGAGCTGAGCCAATCCAAAACCAGGAGCCAGGAGGTTCTTTGGGGTCTCCCACATGGGTGCAGGGGCCCAAGAACTTGGGCCATCTTCTACTGTTTTCCCAGGCCATAGCAGAGAGCTGGATCAGAAGTGGAACAGCCAAGTTTAAACTGGTATCCATATGGGATGCCAGCACTCTAGGTGGCGGCTTTACCCGCCATGCCACAGTGCCGGCCCCTGTATGGTTTTTTTAAAAAAGATGTTTATTTATTTATTTGAGAGGTAGAGTTACAGACAGTGAGAGGGAGAGACAGAGAGAAAGGTCTTCCTTCCATTGGTTCATTCCCCAAATGGCTGCAGTATGGTGAGAGTTGCGCTGATGCGAAGCCAGGAGCCAGGTGACTTTTCCTGGTCTCCCATGTGGGCGCAGGGGTCCAAGCATTTGGGCCATCTTCTACTGCTTTCCCAGGACACAGCAGAGAGCAGGATTGGAATAAGAGCAGCCAGAACTAGAACCAGCGCCCATATGGGATGCTGGCACTGCAGGCAGAGGATTAACCCACTGTGCCACAGCTCTGGCCCCATCATTGTATGTATTTTAATATCCACATTTCTTCTTTCTCTACCATTCAACATTTCTGTTCTTCTTCTGAAAATCACCTTGAATTTTTCTTCTCCAGAAGAACCCTTAGATCATAATAGAGGATAAGGCAGCCATCTGTACTCCTATAATGTATATTTTCATGTTATTGATCTTTTCTGGGTATAATGGATTAGTTTAAAAAACAAGTAGTAGTAGAATATTTTTTTTCCACAGGCAGAGTTAGACAGAGAGAGAGAGAGAGACAGAGAGAAAGGTCTTCCTTTCCGTTGGTTCACCCCCCAAATGGCCACTATGGCCAGCGCTCTGCGCCGATCCAAAGCCAGGAGCCAGGTGCTTCCTCCTGGTCTCCCATGCGGGTGCAGGGCCCAAGGACCTGGTCCATCCTCCACCGCCTTCCCAGGCCACAGCAGAGAGCTGAACTGGAAGAGGAGCAACCGGGACAGAATCTGGCGCCTCAACCGGGACTAGAACCCAGGATGCCGGCATCGCAGGCAGAGGATTAGCCAAGTGAGCACCGGCGCCAGATATATTTTTAAGCAAGAATCTTTTTCTTTTCTTTTTTTTTTCTGCTTTTACCATGCATAATGCTTCCTGTTCCATTTTTCTCACTATTGCTTTTTTCATTAACATCCTTTTCTAAGTGGAAGCTCATATCAGACCTATTCAAGAAATAACAAAAAGATTAAGCTATTCAACCAGAAGGCTCAGGTACTGTTTTCATCTTTTTAAAATAAGAGATTTGGGGAAACTTAAGAGACTAGTGTTAGTTGAATGGTGCATGACAAAACTCCTCTACAATTATTTTATAGAAAATAATCCTATAAACCATTGCACAAAAGAAATGATGACAACAGCACTATTATTGAGGTGAAAGAAGAGATTGAGTAAATCTCTTTACCTTTTAAATATATCACTCCAAATAACTAAGAAAATTCACAATTTGGGAGACTTTCTTGTTCAAATGTTTTAAGGGCAATCCATTTTCCCCAGAAAGTATTAAATTTATATTATGTAACAAATTTGAATGTGTTTGACTTTCATGAAGCCAAATGTCTCGCATACAAGCTCATACATACACACACTCAACCATACCACACACATATAAACATAGGTTTGCTTAAATATAACAAAAAAAGAACAAAGATCCTGGGCCAAACTATCAAAGTGCTGCTAGCTACATTTTTAATCTCCTGCAGCTCAGAAACATTTTCCAGGATCCTGTCCCCTTTCCTCATCCAGCAGAGAAGATTGAATGGGTCAGCTAACTATACTGATGATAAGAAGGGAAAGATAAACCAGAGAAGTCATTCTTGCCTTTAGGGATTCACCTGGTAAATTACTGCTTAAAGAGTCCTGTCAATAAGTTAACTTCTTTACTGTCGGGAGCAATTCTCTACTGGCAGTGAGATGGACAAGATGACCTAATAGATCTTTTTTCATCTTGAGATCCAAAGTTTCTTTTCCAGGAATTGTGATTGGAGAGCAGAAACGGTGTACTTGGCCTATCTACAATTTTTTGACTTTAAAAGTACTTGTATTTTACTTTCTTTTTTAGTGAATTGGTTTAAAATTTCTTTCTCTCTCTCAAAAGAAAAAGTATGACTATATAACTATATAACCATATTGCATTTCTAGGCTATTTTCAAAGTATCACAATGATTAAAAGATATTCCAAAATTTAATATTATATAATGGGGGCCAGCACTGTGGCACAGTGGGTAAAGCCGCCATCTGCAGTGCCAGCATCCCATATGGGCACCGGTTCGAGACGTGGCAGCTCTACTTCCAATATAACTCTTTGCTGTGGCCTGGGAAAGCAGTAGAAGATGACACAAGTTCTTGGGCCCCTGCACCCATGTGGGAGACCTGGAAAAAGCTCCTGGCTCCTGGTTTTAGATCGGCTCAGCTCTGCCCATTGCGGCCAATTGGAGAATGAACCAGTGGATGGAAGACCTCTCTCTTTCTTTCTCTCTCTGCCTGTCCTTCTCTCTCTGTGTAAATCTGACTTTCAAATAAATAAATAAATCTTAAAAATATTACGTAATGGAAAGGTCTTGTATTATTTTTGTTTCCTAGCATCCACATTATATTAAATGTAAGGCATTCATCCTTACATTTCTTTCTTTTATTTTTTTAAAGATTTATTTTATTTATTTGAGAGGAAGAGTTACAGAGGTAGAAGCAGAGAGAGAGAGAGAGAGGGAAAGACATCTCCCATCCGCTGGTTTGCTTCCCAGATGGCTGCAGCAGCTAGAGCTGTGCGAATCTGAAGCCAGGAGCCAGGAGCTTCTTCCAGTTCTCCCACACAGGTGCATGGGCCCAAAGCCTATCTTCTACTGCTTTCCCCGGCCATAACAGAAACTTGGATAGGAAGTAGAGCAGCCAGGACTCCAACCGGTGCTCATATGGGATACTGGCATTGCATTCGGCAGCTTTACCTGCTACACCACAGTGCAGGCCCCTGGTCCTTACATTTCTGTTTATGTTAGTTAGCAGAAAGAAATCTGAAATGTTTAAAAGGACAGATTTCAAAACCAGCTTGCATTTTTAAATGTATCTCCTTCGTCTGGTAGCTGTGTGATCTTAGACAAGTAACACCAATCTCTCTCTGCCTCAGTATGAGTATCTGTAGAATAATAGCAGCTCCCCCTCCCAAGTGGGAGTGTGTATATTAAGTGAGTAAACATGTAAAACATTTTCAACTGTTCCCTGTAAGTGCTAAGTAGTATGTCAGTGCTTGCTACTGATGCTATGATGATGATTAATATGTGGTAGTTACTAAAAGCACATTTTTTAAGGATGTTAAACTATTATTTAATTATACACTTTTGAAAATTAAGTTTCAGAAACTATGCCAGTTTTCATTATATTTGCTAAGTTAGAATGGTAATGTTGGGTGGAATAGAAGAGTTGCAAATCAGAGCAGACTTTAAGCAACGAACTGTTTTTCCATATGTAAGGGAAAGTACAATTGTGCACCACATTGCTTCTTTTTTATCAGGGATAATTTCAAATAGTGGGTAAAAAGATCTAGAGATAGCTATGCAGTTATGGTGATAACAAACACATCCAATTTTTAAAACATTGTATTTTGTGGGGTTTCATAAATGCATTTTGATTAAACTGATACTTCATTTATGATGGATTTTTAAAACTTTCCACACTTTTACTTTCTTTTTTTTTATTTTTAATTTATTTGAGAGTGAGAGATTGAGAGAGAGAGAGAGAGAGAAAGAGAAAACTCCCATCTTCCATTTGCTGTGTTTCTCCTCAAATGCCTGCAACAGCCTCAAGCCAGGAACAAGAAACTCAATCTAGGTCTCCGGGCATGTGTCAGATACTCTATCACTTGAGCCTCCCCTGCTGTCTCCCAAGGTTTGCATTAGCAGGAAACTGGAGTCAGGATTAGAGGCAGGCATCAAACCGGATACTCTGATATGGAATACCAGTGCTCTAATTTCTGGGCCAAATACCTGCTTCTTCTAAATTTAAATTCAGTTGACCACAAAGTTGAAGCTTCATTTTATCTCGGAGGTCTTCCTCACTGGCTGTAGTCGGAATCTGATTTCCAGTGCATTCTCAGGCATCATGAATCCATCCACAGATACTAATTTATTTATGTTATGATCTTGTTTAGGGAATATTTCATTAATTAACTTCAAAATAAGGAAGGAGTTGGATGAAGTCATTGTGGTTGAAAATATTCTTTCTAGCTCAAGTATTTCAGAGAAAAAAATACTTGAGCAAAATCTTCTATCTTTCCCAAAGGAAATAAATTTAGAATGACAGTCATCTAATCTAATTACTTCTTTAATTCTTGTGATAGGTTCATCTTGTAGGTATACTAAATGTCCTCATTTTCATTCTTTTTACTGATTTGCTTTTAGCCTAAGATTCCCCATTGATATCTATTGAAAAGTACAATATGGAAATTTTATCATTAAGTTTCTTACTAATATTATTTGTCTCTTTTCCTCTCACTTATCCAAAGCTAAAGACAAATAAATGAGGAAAAAAAGGAAGTTAAATTCTTTCCTTGACTAGATTACTTTTCTTCTCAAAGGAGCAGCAGAAACCAGAAAACACCACCTTGACTCCTTTTTGATACAATCAGCTGAGTAATTCTTATGTAGGTCTGCTTCTTATTGATTCTGTTCAACTTTTCATCTTCCCCCCATCCTTGCTGCATCCCACTCTACTCCGCCCAAAGTTAGCCACAGCAGCAGTGGGACATCTGCTCAGAAAAACATTTAGACTGCTAATGATTCTTTTTAACATCTGTTACACTGCTACAGAACAGTTGTTGTTTCTTTAAGGAGGCTCAAGGGACAAGACCTATGCCACCTTAATAGTGGGTACTTTTTGGAAGTAGTAAGCCCTATGCCTCTGGGAACCATCCAAAGTGCTCTTGTGTATATACATAAACTTAATGTGTCCAGTCTTATATTTTTCTTTGTCTACTGCTGTATTTCTGATTAGAGTACTTTGTATGGTTATTATAATACTTGATAGATTTTTTTGTCTTTTCATTCCATTGTTCATTACAGTTGTACTTTTAAAGAGAAAAGCTATTAAGCACAAAATGTATCTCATATCTCCTATTGAATTGGATGTGAGCTTTTTATCAAAAAATTCAAATGGGCTTTGATACCAACAACTCTATCTGTATGATAATTCACAATAAGAAAATGACTTGAGAATATGGAATGGTAATTTTTTTTATTATTCTTTTCAGCAAATGTGTGTGTGCTTATTCACAAATACTTTGTATGAAAAGAATTAAAAAGAAATTTTTTAATGTATCTTCCTAGGTCATCCTGGATACTTTCTCTTTAAACATAATATTATATATATATATATATATATATATATATATATATATCTCACACATTCAGAATAGAGGGACCACAAGTAACTGGTGAGACAAATGTGGTTCACATTAAATTTAGTTCTCTGGTAATTGAACAGAATGGCAAAATATCTACAGGGAATTTTAGGAAGCCAGGCTTGGCCATAAGGAGAATAGCAATTGAAACAGACCTTAGTACATGTAAAAGATGATTGTGTTTTAGATTAAAACAAATTTAATGTAAAAAGTTGTGACTTTACTTCTATTACTAGTTAATCTTTTCTAAAACCAATGTATATAGGTTGATATAACAAGTTTTTTTTTTAAACTTTTATTTATTTAATGAATATAAATTTCCAAAGTACAGCTTATGGATTATAATGGCTTCCCCCCGCCATAATGTCCCTCCCACCCGCAACCCTCCCCTTATCCACTCCCTCTCCCCTTCCATTCACATCAAGATTCATTTTCGATTCTCTTTATATACAGAAGATCAGTTTAGCATACATTAAGTAAAGATTTCAACAGTTTGCTCCCACACAGAAACATAAAGTGAAAAATACTGTTTGAGTACTAGTTATAGCATTAAATCTCAATGTACAGCACACTAAGGACAAAGATCCTACATGAGGAGTAAGTGCACAGTGACTCCTGTTGTTGACTTATCAAATTGACACTCTTGTTTATGGCATCAGTAATCACCCTAGGCTCTTGTCATGAGCTGCCAAGGCTATGTAAGCCCCCTGAGTACACTGACTATGATAATTTTTAGACAAGGCCATGGTCAAAGTGGAAGTTCTCTCCTCCCTTCAGAGAAAGGTACCTCCTTCTTTGATGACCCGTTCTTTCCACTGGGATCTCACTCGCGGAGATCTTTCATTTAGGTTTTTTTTTTTTCCCAGAGTGTCTTGGATTTCCATGCCTGAAATACTCTCCTGGGCATTTCAGCCAGATCCGCATGCCTTAAGGGCTGATTCTGAGGCCAGAGTGATATAACAAGTTTTAGATAACGGGCTAACTTTCACACTGCTATCCATAGTAGCTTTCTCATAGCTTTCTCTGCATATTCCTGCTATTTCCTATTGTCTTTAGTCTGCAAAAAAGCCCTTTTGCAACCTCAGGTGGATGAATTAATTATGATACTGTGGAGATGTTGTGTAATGTCTTTATAGGAACTTGGAAAATTATAAGGAGTAACTTTTTCTTTCATAGCAAATCAAAATACTGCAATAAATTATATAAACTAGAAATGTTTTTTGCCTCTGACACTTGGAGGCAAATATTATGTTCTTTTTATTGTTATCTAGAAGAAATTTGAATTAAATACAAAAACAAAAATAAGACCAATTAACTCAACCCTCGTTCTTCCACTGTGGACTTTTCACTCAATGTTAACTGTGGAATAAGTGCTCTAGTATTTTAGAGAATTTGCTAAGGAGTTTATTCATAAAAGTGAATCACTTATAGTTTATTAAACTAATTAAATGACATCTAATCTAGTTACAATTTTTTTCAGGTATGCATAGTGCAGTTTCATGTCAAGTCATAGAATTTTAGAGTTAAATGTTTTTGGTACCTTCCTTTTTGAATGGTATTCAGTAATTAGTTATTATTTTTCCAATTAATAAGTTATTAGGATTAAAAGTATTATAGAAAACAGAGGTATTTAGTAGATAAGAAAGGAATGATACTGATTAAACACCATGCACTCATATAAAAAGTGACACTGAAATACTATTTAGTACAAATCAAATATGACAATAGTATTCTTTGGTGGCTAATTATAGATCCAAATGCCTTGACTCCTAGGTCATTACACATTTCAAATGCATTAAAATTGTGTTTCATGATAGAGTCTTGATTAGATTATGTGTGATGAGATGCCTGTATACACCGTATAAACATCTGGACATTTCATTATATCAACCTCTTAGATTTTAATTTAGAGAACATAATCTCAAATTTGAATTAAAATAAATGCAAAACTATTGTTCAATCTCTCTCCCATCACTTCACACATATTTAAGTCCAAGATCATTGTGGTTCCTATTCAACGAACTGTTTCAGATAAAGTGTAAAGGTCTTTGAACAATCCAAAGGAGTCTGATTCTACCTCAGGCCCTACCAGTCAACAGTCTTCAAAGTTATGGCTTGATTTCCTGGTTTCTAAGTCTTGTTTGTCTGTCTGCCTTCTCCTACCCTCCTTCTCTTTCTCTACACACTCCCCTTTCCTTCTTCCATTTCCTTCTTTTGTATTTTGTATTTTAAGGTCTCTAAAATGCATGTGTACCTTATGGTTATTTATAATTCACAGTTTAATATGTAATAATTTTCCTTTTTAATACACACAGAATAATATTATATCTTCTACCAATGATATTCAAGTGTCAACAAAAATAGTAGGTAGATCCCAAGGAAATGCTGGAGTTAGGAAGAATCCATTGGTCAGATGTGTAGTATTTCTCTTTGAGCAACAGCAAACAGTTGAGTCTCTTTGTTCTTCCTAAGTAGTTAAGATCAATCCCAGGCACTCACTAAAAATATTAATCTGAGAATTTTTTCCTTCATTTTCCTGTCAGTCAATTTCTCCAATTACATGTTTAAACGATAAAAAAACATGATCTTGAGCATGACATCACCATACTCAGTGATTTATGCAACATTAACTATGAAATCCTCAAGTGCATTTTTTTAGTGCAGCATCTAAAATTATATGGTATCCACTCAGGTAGTATTTCATTATGTGAATAGATTTTCTTCATGTATCTTCAAGTTTTAGAATATTCACCTAGTTAGGAAAGCTTTCTTATATATAAATGTAATATTCCATCAGATTTTATAAAATAAAATGTCTTGAGAACTTTGTGTAATTTTATTTGAGCTTTTGCACATTCAACTGGCAAAGCTTCAATTCCATGGCCTTAGGCACTGTCTTTCTTGACGTTGTTACACTTGGAGGAAAAAAGAAAGTTATATAAGTATTGTGGCTCTGTGCCTGTTGTGTATTTAGAACACAGTAAGTCTTGGATAAATCTTGCCATGAAAATCTAAGAGCTGCAGCAATGACAAGAGTGCCATCCATTAACCCATTTTATCCATATGCTGGAGGAAGCAAGGAATTGAAATTGGCAACCCAATTTACACCTTTTCTTAGCCTTTATGTCTCTTTATTCATGGGAGATGGCATCCTTTTCACTTGGTGCCACTCAGGATCCCTTGGGTGTGTCACTGTCATTTTGGTGAGTCTCAATTGCCTTGAAATATCTGGTCTTGCTAGCATAAGTTGTCGGGTACCCCATCTCAAAGGGCTTATGTGTGTTTGCATGTGTTTACAGCCCAACATAAACACATAATATCTCCAAGCTTAAATTTAATAAGTACACACTACACAAGCCATAGCTAGCTCATCTATTTAAACATAAAGCAAGCAAAAGCAATTGGATTGTGTGTAGTGGCTCTGCAGTATGTTTATTCTAGAATAAGCAATATTTATAAACTCATTTTCATCTTTCCACTCCTCAGAAAGGTCAAGGTCATTATACATTTTTCTTGGACTGTTTTATTTATTGTTTGTGCTCACATGGCTGACCTCATTACCATGCAGATATAAAATGATAGAAAAATGATGGAAGGATGCTTCTTCAAAATATTCATTAGTGCAGAGACTTAGTAATATTCATTATGATCATAAAAATTGGGAAGTTTATTTTTAGCAGAACTTATGTTCAAATGGTTTACTTGTAGTCATAAAATACAATTTAAAAGGAACACTAACACTGGCAAGAAATAAAGCAAGGACATATGGAAATAAAGAGATTGCTATTAAACCTTTTTGTTCACCTGTATTTATTATATTTCAGCTTCAACTTTTGGTAAAAATCATTTCAGTTCTAAAGGTATACTTATTACCACTAAGTAATAAATAACTAATGCTATTTCATTCAAGTTTAAAGTTAGCCTGTTTTATGTCTTTGTTCACACAAGAGCTACAGAGGAAAAAAATGCAAAGGCCAGTTCTTAAGCCAATCAATCGTTTTACTCCCACCTTGTGGTAGTGTGGCAGCATGGCCAGTTTTCAAAAGAGGAGACCTATGAATTTTGTTTGAAAATGACTTATTTTCATATTTTTTTAGTGATGAACGTAAAATTGATTCGAAAGAGGCTTTGTGATTCTTCAAATTCAGAGATCTGTGGTGCAAGGCTTTGCCTCATGCAGAGTGATGTGAACAGTGCCACAGAAAAAATGGGATTCATTTTTTGGGTTGACATTGAACTTCAAGAAATAATGTAGTCTCCCCCTGTCAGCCCACTATTCGTACAAGTGCTGTACAACAAAATTCACAAAGATTCTAAATATCTAAATTGTTTGACAATTCTGATTTAGAGTGTTAACGAAAGCACACTTTCTTATCTGGTTACTTCTAGCATTAACAAAACATACATAACACACCTACAATAAATGCAACCAAAAGTACATTTTCTGTACAAGTATGATGGAAATTGAACTTGAATGCATATTTATGATACTTTTTCTCACCCTTTCCTTTTCTTTTTCATTTCAGTTGACTGAAAAAGTACCTTGGCTGATAAGTTAGAGAAAGAGATTAGAGAGTATTTCTTATTTCTTTAAACTCCTACTATTCCACAGTTTACTATGCCAAACTATCAGTCAAAACTCTACCTGCCTGGGCCAGCGCTGTGGCTTAACCGGTAAAGTTGCTGCCTGCAGTGCTGGCATCCCAAATGGGCGCCGGTTCAAGTCCTGGCTGCTTCACTTCCAATCCAGCTCTCTGCTATGGCCTGGGAAAGCAATGGAAGATGGCCCAAGTCCTTGGGCCCCTGCATCCATATGGGAGACCTGGAGGAGGCTCCTGGCTCCTGATTTCGGATCGGCGCAGCTCTGGCCGTTGCAGCTATCTGGAATGAACCAGCAGATGGAAGACTCTCTCTCTCTCTGTCTCTGTCTCTGTCTCTCTCTCTCTCTCTCTGTGTGTGTGTGTGTAAAACACTGACTTTCAAATAAATAAATAAATAAATAAAACTCTACCTGTCAGATTCTCCTTAATAAGACTGATTTTACTATCTCCCTAATTGAGTTTACCATACTCCTTTTTTAGGAAGGAAACTAAGCCTCTCTCAGAATAGAAGGGATCTTTGTTACTGGAAGAAACAAAGTGGGAACCAGGGACTCTTTCTCTTGTATGATAGCCAAGAGGTTTCCTCAAAGGCATCTATCTGTGTTTCATCAGAGCCTGGTAATTCCTGGAAACACTCAACTTTGTGTTTTCCAAATCCTTACCCCACCAAAATCTGTGGTGGTCTCAGTGCAATTTAACTTGTCATTGACAAATTCTGTGTGAGGGTGTGGTTGTCTTTACATCCATGCTTATCAGATTGAGTTTAGGGGAATACAGTTAAATGTGTCAAATTGCTCCACAAATGTCGGAAATTATGAATAATGAGCCCGATTTCTTGAAAAGAATTTCTAAAAAGTTTGAAATGGAGTATTCTCTCTTTAGAAAAGTACTAAAGAAATCTTAATTTGTTTAATTTGTAAGGTGTAAAATGATTCAGATACAATTTTTATACTTCCCAATTTTTGAGAATCACAGTTAACAAAAGGGCTGTGGTTTTAGTAAGTTTCAGACCTGAGTGTCCAGATTATATAATAAAAAAGAAACTATTTTTTTTTAAATTTAGCTATCTGCATTTTTTTGGTCTCTATAAAATAAGTACTGATGGGGCTGGGACTGTGGTGCAGTAAGTTAAGCCATGTCCTGGCCTGCCAGCATCCCATATGGGCACCAGTTCAGGTCCTGGGTGCTCCACTTAGGATGTAGCTCCCTGGGAAAAAAGCAAAGGATGACTGAAGTCCTCGGGGGCCCTACACCCACGTGCGAGACCTAGAAGAAGCTCCTGGATCCTGCTTCAGCCTGGCCCAGCTCCAGTTATTGTGGCTATTTGGGGAGTGAACCAGTAGATGGAAAATCTGTCTCTATTTTTCTTTCATTCTGTGACTCTGCCTTTCAAATAAATAAAATGTTTTTTTTTTTTTTAAAAGTAATGATGATGATATTTTTTCTCATTACCTAATTGTTATTAAGTACCTAATTAATGTTATTAAATTGAAAAACAACTCATTCTCATCAACATAGTTATCACAACATTTTTTTAAATATAAGTTTAAGCATATTAAAATACTTGACCAGAAACTTTTTCCAAGTTAATAAGTGACTGTATTAATTTCAAAATGCTGGCCACACGAACTTTCAACATTTCACAGGGTTGATGTTTGGAGATTGAATAGGTATACAAGACTCTTCAATAGCTACCTTATTTCACACACAGTATTAACCACTGCATATTCATTTCCCATGTCAACAAAAAATATGGAAGATTTTTCCTATTTACCATCTTTAGTATCAGATACGAAAAAATATAATTCTCATTTTCTTTCTCAACACTTGTTTCTTTTGTATGTGGATAGGATGTTTTTCTCTGCAAGACTATTACTTTGAGTTAGGTGCTATTCAGTTCCATATATCTCCTCCCACTCGCCACCTGCGTCTTTATCTGAATGCCTCATCTGAGAGAATTTGAGTATTGTTTATCGATGTTGCAGCCCTGACTGACTGCATGTTAAACCAGACTGCCACCCTTTTAGGAGGTAGGCTGCAGTAATAAATGAGGTCAGAATTCTTTACTCCTCCTCTGGCTCAAGTCATTATTTTTCTTAAAAGAGCTACTTGGAAGGTTGCATTCCATTCCTGAATTTCTTTTCTTTCTCAGGTCATAAAAATTTTTTCTGTCCTTATGAAAGTTTACTCTACAGATTATATTGTTTTGTAAACATAGAATATAAACCTACATGTTTTCACAGACGACCTAGGGGGAGATATTTAATTACTTATTTATTTGCTTTGGGGAATATACTCCAATATGATTGATGAGGGCTGAGTTATTAGAATATCAAAGGAGTCTTTTATCTCCTAAATTTACAAATAGTACAATATTTCTGAATCAAACTGAATATACTACAAAATGGCAAGAATATGTTCCTTATTTCAGGAACCAGGAAGTAGAACCAGGAAACAGAACAGGAAGCAGGAAATTCAGACTCAAAATATCATGGACAACTACAAATTAATTTAAAATTTTTCTACTCTTACGTTAGACAGTAGTAACTGTATAACTCATAGAAGTTACTTATATGATGTGTGCTCTAAATTCATTATCTTGAAAACATTTTGTGATTATACATGTACAGCATAATTTTTTAGAACAATTGTAGAATGAGCAGAAGGAAGTCAAGACCAAAATGAGTAGAATCAAAGCACAGAGATGAGAACGTTGCTGGTGTTTTGCAGTGTGTCTGTGTCTATCCAAACCTTAAATATATTCTGCCATAAGAATTCTTCTTAGATTTCTTAACTCTATTGTGTATTCTGCATGTTTACCATTTTTGCTCAATGAAAAATTGAACATATAACAAATATATCTCTCTATACAGATGTCTGCTTGTTTCCTATGGCAAATTTCTAAATGTGGCATTTTTTATTTAAAAGAATGCTCATTAACTTTTAAGGCAACATAGTGGATAAAATATGATTTATATTTCTACCAGGCATTATTTAAAGGGACCCTTGGGGGCTGGCGCTGTGGTGTAGCAGGTAAAGCTGACACCTGCAGTGCTGGCATCGCAGATGGGTGCGGATTCGAGTCCCGGCTGCTCCACTTCTGATCCAGTTCTCCACTATGGCCTGGGAAAGCAGCGGAAGATGGTCCAAGTCCTTGGGAAACCCGGAAGAAGCTCCTGGCTCCTGGCTTCTGATCAGCACAGCTCCGCCCGTTGCAGCGTTAGGGGGTGAACCAGTGGAAAGAAGGCCTCTCTCTCTCTCTCTCTCTCTCTCTCTCTGCTTCTCTGTGTAACTCTGAGTTTCAAATAAATAAATAAATCTTTTTTAAAAAAAAGAAAGGGACCCTCTCCCTGTGGCTTTGCCAGCCCTGCATAATGTCTTTATTATTACTCTTGCAAGCTTGTTAGGTTAAAACAGCATGTTGTAATATTTAAAGACAACAGGAAATACTACTTTAAAAAGTGATTAGACTAAGTTTAAAAAGATATGTTTGTTAAGTTGATAAAAGGAGAGAACATCAGAAAAAAACATAACTTCCAAGTTACAGTGTAAACTGAAAATTTATCCTTCTTTGGGGCCGGTGCTCTGGCATAGAGGGTAATGTCACCACCTGCAGTGCTGACATCCCATATGGGTACCAGTTCGAGTCCTGGCTGTTTCACTTCTGATCCAGCTCTCTGCTATGGCCTGGAAAAGCAGTAGAAGATGGCCCAAGTCCTGGGGCCCGTGTACCCGCGTGGGAGACACAGAAGAAGCTCCTGGCTTCTAGCTTCAGATCAGTGCAGCTCTGGCCATTGCATTCATTTAGGGAGTGAACCAATGGATGGAAGATATCTCTTTCTCTCTCTGTTTCTATCTCTGCCTCTCTGTTACTCTGTCTTTCAAATAAATAAATAAATATTCCTTAAAAATTTGTCCTTATTCACAGAAAATTTTGTAATCATGTTCTGTTCATCCATCTTTGGGAATCTGTGGGCTATTTCTCCATCATTTTAGTATTTACTAGACAGTTGGAAAACTGTATTTGCTCTTGGCCACTTACTTTAAGTTCTAGACAAAACAACAACAAAAATAGTCTTAAAAGTGGAATACTTGAGTTTTATAGCTGATTTTAAATTTATTAAAAATGGATTGTTTAGAATATAAAATTTAAAACAAAAGAAATTTAATATTCTTTTGTATGTTATGAAACTGTATGTACCAATGTGTCACTTTACAGTTTGCAAATAGGCTTCTGAATATACATTAATCCGGGGAGGAAGAGAACTACAAATGTAACAAAGCTAAAATGCACACACATATTTCAAATCTCCACTATCAAATAAAAACAACACATTAGCAACGTGGGTAGTGAATTACTATGGACAGGCTGGTGTCTACCTTAGTGCAATACTGGGTGAAGAGAACAAACAAAAGTCTGCATATCAGAAATCTAAATGTGCAAAAGCTAAAAATCAGGTTGGGCATTTAGCTTTAGTACTTAAGATCACAGTTGCTCGTGTCCCACATCAGGGTATCTTTAATCAACTTCAGGCTCCATCCCCGGATTCCAGTTGACCCACAATGGAGACTCTAGGAGTCAGTAGAGATGACTCAAGTAATTGGATTCCTGCCATCCATATTCGAGACCTTGATTGAGTTCTCTGCTCCCAGCTATAGTCGCTGCCTAACCCAAGTCATTGTGGACATTTAGGAAGTGAATCAGTAGCTAGGAACTCTCTCTCAAAATCTCTCTCTCTCTCTCTCTCTCTGTCTGCTTCTCAAAAAATATTTTTAAAATAAAAAGTTAAACATACAGCTACATTCACAGCTGGTACAAGTTTTTACTCAGGGTCCCTCAGCTTGAACCTTGAGGATTGTTTTCAGGATCAGAGTTAAAGAAAGTGACTACAGGACCTGAACTGCTTTTTGAGGGCATCAGTATTTTTCACTCGTGCGAAGCAGAAGCTTGTGCAGTGATCAGGATTCCAGGAAGGAACCAAGTTGGAAGATGATCAATTTGGAAGTCTCTGCAGGGGAGCTAGGACTGGCAAATTATCCTTTCCTATGCCTCAGTGTTCCAACTCAGTTCTCAATCCCTTATGGGAGGACATTATGAATAAAGGAGGGGTGGGAATGCTGTCATCCAGGAAAAGTGGTGAATTTTGGATCCCTTTTGATTGAATGGTGGAGTCAAATATAAGTAAGATCATCCTCTTTCTACAGTAACTGAGGGCTGAACTGAGCTTCTCACTCTCCAAGCACACACGGCCCTGCCTCAGTCCCTACACTGGTTGAGAGCACAGTGTGTGTGGTTCAGACCCCTCATCTTCACTTCCTCTGGATCCATTAGTTGTCATTCTTTAAAAGACACTTCATATGATACCAACAAAGAGGAAAAGATTTTGTTTGTATGTTTAAAGCCCTTTAAAAAGGACCCAGAGAAGGAAACTTTCCAGTCTAGGTCTAAGGCTAGTCCTTGAAAGTGGCTGTCAGTTAGCAATTTGGATTGAATTGGATGGGTTACGAGTACACAGGCTCAGACTCATTAGACACCTGCTTATTTTAACCAGGATCTTGGTGATTAAAGAGTATTACCTTGCTTCTTTCTAAAATGAGGGGCTTGAAGATAACTCTGAAGATCCAGTCTGAGACAACAAAAGTGTGAGATTCTGTGATATTAAACAATTGAGGGTGAAATTTTATCAGATTGTCTTCACGGATTTTAATAAAGGGAAGAGAATGGTATTCTATGCCCTGTTTTCAAACTGGTTGCATATGTGCAATTGGCTCAGAGGTCTACTCCATATTCTTATAAGTTAAGAAGAAAGAACACCAGGAAAAATACATACACACACACACACACAGTACCTGATATACCCCATTCTAATCCAGTAGTATTACAAAATTCAGTAGCCATGCTAAAAGTCATTCACTTGTGTTGTAGTCTTATTTTTTAATTCCATTCATCACATTTTAAAACAACATTATAATTAGAAGTATCACTATATGTTTGTAATTTGAAATAATTATATTCAGAAAATAATTGCATTAGACATGGAAATTTACAACTTAAAAGATATAATTTTCCCTGAATCCATTCAACATTGTTCAAAAAATATTTTTGTGGTTTAATATGCTTTGTTTTTCTAAGCAAAACCTAAAAAGTAACCACTGTAGAATAGGCATATTACTTTTAAAAATCATAAGCAACAAAACATCTCCCTTGCTACAAATTTTAGGATCTAGGAAGGACTCACCAGAATAAATGGAAGATGTGGCAGAGTATGACAAGGTATGCATTGGGTTGCTGGGATAGTAGGAGAGGAGCACGTAAATTAGAAGTGGGAACAGGATCTGCCTCAGAGCACAGAGACATCTCACTGACTCTGCTTTCAATTACCACTCTCACTTTTCTTGTTTGAGTTTTAGTCAGAAAGCTCTCTTCCAAAAGAAAAAGCAAAGAATGTATTCATTTTTATGCAGTACTATGAATGACTGAAGCCTTTCTGTGAAGATCCTCGATATAATGCCACAACTATTTTTATTCTCAGCAAAACAAAGCATTTTGTAACAATAAAGAGATTTTCTGTGTCTAAGGTTCAAAACTTTGTCTACACATGCTAAGTAGAGATTTGAGTAACATAATACATGTCTAGCTAATCTGATCAAGGTAGAAATCCTGTCTCTGATTACTCTGTGCCAGTGCCTGTCCCTCTGACCCACTGAGGTCCAGCACCAGCTGCATGATCTCGGAGTGAAACAGAACACTGTGGGAGATCTGAAAAGGCAATTGAAACCACAGTGGGGAAACTTGTTATTGGATTTTTAAAAAATCTCATGCTTTGTGACATACTAGCATTTGAGAAGGTCAGCCTTGTTGAGGAGTGGATACTCTAATAACAAGTATCTCTTCATAACAAACTTCACTTGATACTGTAATTGACTTCACATCTGTGAGATTTTTATTACTGTGAATTTTCATCAACACTTCACTCAACTTCAGAACTTGCCACTGAATAATACCTGGCGAGCATCACAGACCTGAGATTGCAATGTTGGCCACGTGGTGGACAGCCTCTGCTATAGAACCTTTGCCAATATATAAATATGAGGAAGAAAATTTCATAAGATGCTTGTGTTTGACCCTTGCAATAGTTATCTGTTAATATCACCACGCTCCTGGCAAAGAATTACTTTTCCTTCCCAGGTGTCTGCACAAGTGATTGTGACCCTACACAGAACTGAAGTAAGACTTCAACTATCTGTAAAATCCTTTTAAGAAAACTGCCACTTACTTGAAATTTAAAACAGTTCTTGATCATTTCTCCTCACAATTATTATTTATCACAACATTTTTTAAAAAAGACTTATATAAATTAGAAAGTAAACCCTTTCTTTAAATGAGATTAAAAAGACTTACAGAAGTTACAAGTTGAGTGAAAATGCCAAGGTTTATTTTAAATAGAATTTATCTAATGCAGTCAAACTCAGGAAAGCAAGTGAATTACTGCTTAAAGAAAGCCCAAAATTATGAATTACCAGGTATCTGATAAATCTGATCAAATGCAGTTTCCTTGGTAAGGCTAGTTTGTGGAATCGCAGTACAATCAATGCTAAGGTAATTTTCCACCAAATCAAGTTAGGGAAGGTAGTAGTTTTGTGCAATCTGGAGCAAGAATTTCAAAGACAAAACTGCTAGAAGTTGACTAGAATGGCTAAACAATATTAAAATCAGCAAGTAGGAGAAATCAAGAAGAAAACATTGAACTTGAAAAGTCAATGAGGAAAACAGAATCAAATAGCTCTTTTCCTTATTGATCCTGTACAAATGCAGACAGTGTATTCATTAGTATTTATAATTTTTCTAATGGAAATTTATAATTATATAGAAAAAAGTGGTGTTGTTCTTCACTGTAATTCTTTTTCAAAATCCAAATCTGTATAAACAGCAATACCTTATAGTTCCCAAATTCTATACCAGAAATAAAAAAAAGAACATTGCCATTTTTTAGGCAAAACACTTTGTGCTAGAGACATGAGAATTAAATTACTTATCTTCACAACTCTTCCATTTTTTAACGTTTATTTATTTATTTATTTAAAAGGAAGAGTTACAGGGCAGGGGAGAGAGAGAGAATCTTTCATCCACTGGTTCACTCTCAAGATGGCCACAATGGCCAGTATTGGGCCAGGCCGAAGCGAGGCGCCAGGAACTTCATCTGGGTCTCCCACATGAGTGGCAGAAGCCCAAACACTTGGGCCATCCTCCACTACTTTCCCAGGTCGTTATCAGGGAACTGGATTGGAGGTGGAGCAGCCAGGACAAGAACCAGCACCATATGGGCTGCTGGTGTCATAGGTGGCGGCTTTACTCACACAACCACAATGCTGGCCCTGACTTTTTTGTGATTATCTTCCTTTCACAGATAGCAGAAGGGAAGAAGACATGAACATGAAATATACACATGTATGTACTTCAGGCTTAAACAACTTCATAGGGCCTAAGCAAACATTTGAATGTGGTTTAGTAGGATATCAAGGTTTGTATTTTTCCACTGTATCTCCCTCTCATACATTGTATGTAACAAAGACTGCTGATTGAGCAAAGCAAGCCACTTAATTAATATTGCAGGTGAACTAATTGATTTTGGTCAGTGAATGTTTAATGATAATTTCACTTCATCCCTTGATGACTCTAGTTGTAGTTAAGTGCTGATTATTCTGAAACATTAAAGAATATTCATAAAAAGTGAATTGGTAAGGAAGTGTTACTTCTATAAAGTATACATATTTTATGTAATTGCATACCCATTATGTTCCAAATCCTTCTTCAATGTCATCCTAATATATTCTCTGTCCCAAACAACTGTCATGCAAATTACTGCCAATATTTGTAGAGAAATTACAGTTTGAGTAAGGAGAGGGATTTTTCAGTACTTTGATAACTTTCCTAAGTCATGAAAATATCTTGCAAATACTTTCATTCATATGACAGCTTTTTAGTATACCATTAACAATTACTGGTAAAATATATTTTATAAGTTACTGTAAATTTTGTGCTATTGATCTTTCGATAGGCTGCAATTTCTCTAGAAAATACCCTAAAATTTCTCAGGCACCTCACCCAAAAAACTGTTCTCCCTTCTACTTGCATTTCTCTTGACCTCACCTTCCTTGTTTTTGTTCTTTGGCTGCCTGGTTTTTTTCTCTTATTTCTATGATTGAGTCTTGTACTCTTCTTTTTCCTTTGATTTTTAAAACACTTGGAGTCCTCTGTTTCCTCCAGATAATCTCTTCTATATAATGCCTTTTTCTACCTAATAGTATTGTTTCTATTTTGTTTATTCAAAATTCATCAAATCATCAATCTTGTTTATTTTCCTTTGTTTATCATCACTCAAATTTCAAACACATACCAGTTTTCTTAGCATTGAGATTTTTCCTCTTTGGAAAGGAAGGCATTTAAATCTAAACATTGTAGTGGATGCATGGCATAGTGATTAATACACTTCCTGGGATGCTTGCATCCCATATTAGAGTGCCTGAGTTCTCTAGTTCCAGCTCCAGTCCTGATTCCAATTTCCTGATAATGTGCACCTTGGGAGGCAGCAGGAGATGGGCTCAGATAGTTGAGTACCTGCCATTGATATGGAAGACCCACTTTTAGTTCTTGGCTCTCAACTTTGACCTGGCCCAGCCCTGTCTGCAGATGACATTTGGGAAGTGACTCAGTGAATGACCCTCTCTCTCTCTCTCTCTCTCTCTCTCTCTCTTTCTCTCTCTTTCTCTCTCTTTCAAATAAATAAATAAAAAAAAATTAGAAAAATCTGAGCATTATCTGCTGAGTGTGAAATTATCTTTATCATGAAATTTGCAATGAGGGCAGGGATTTATCCTCACAATTAAGAAGCCCACATATTGAAGTGCCTGGGTTTTATAAAAAGCTATGACTCCTCCTCCCCAGCTTTCTAGGACCTGGGAGACAGCAATGATGACTTGAGTAATAGGGTTTCTGCCACCCACATTAGAGACATGAACTGAGGCCTATGGCTTTGGTCCGGCTCAGTCATGGCCATTGTGGGCATTTAGAGAGTGGCAGAGGATGGGAACCCTGTCTCTGTCTCTCCCTGTCTATGGCTCTTCATGTCTTAATGAATAAATAGATAGATACGCAACTTCATTATGTTTGTGAAAAGGGGAATTAAATGCTGATTGACAGGCACCAAGTTTCAGCTAGACTGGATTAAGAAGTTCTGGAGTTTTATCTTAGAAAGATGAAGATAGAAAATTTTTTTTTTTTAAAAAAAAAGAAAGATGAAGATAGAAAATGTTAATGCACTATTCAATTCTCTATAAAAGACAAAAAGCTAGAAGATAGGATTTTGGATGTTTTCACTATGAAGGCATGTTAAATGCTTGAAAAGATAAATATATTCACTGTGATTGGACATTATACAATATATACATGTAACAAAGCATCACATAGTATCCCATTAATAGGTGCAATTTCTATTTGTACATATTTATTTTCAAAAATAGTGAAGTTCCCAGTTTTTCCATAATACACATTTTCCATGAGCCTTTTAAAATCCTCTCCTATGTGACTACTATGTTGTTTGGTGCATACAGGTTTATATAAATCATAATATCTTTGCAACTGCAACTTGTACCTACATATGAGATCAGAAGCTCTTTTATTCCTTCATAAAATCCAGAATTTCCTCAATTTTCCTCTTTTCCAGTAGATTCCAAAATTTGGTCATATATTTGCCAACATCCTTTTTGAAATCAGAGAATTCAAAGCTCTGGATGGATATTGAATACATTCAAACACAGTTTTAACTGAGAGTTCTTCACAGGTGAATTCTGTTTTGTTATATGTGGTTTCCTCCCTTATCTGCTCGCTATTCTTTCTTTTCCACATAGTGAGTCTTCTGAGTCTATAGTCAAGGTTCATATTTTCCACCATAATTTAAATTCATGTTATGTTTGCTTTATGATTTAATTATTCTAGCTAGTTCAATCACACATTTTGGTGTAGCAGCAAGCTTCCATTTCTCAGATTTATTTATATTTCAGTTTGAAAATAATGGTTTTTAGATCAAGGATATAATTTCTATGTGTTGAACTGAAATTCACTTATGTGTTAATAAACATTAAGTGGAATATATAATACAATGAAACACGAAGTATTCAACCTGTAAATTGTTTTTATTTCTACCTTAAATTTTAAGGACCTTCTCAGTGCCCTGTTCAAAACCTTCGTTTTGACATTGTAAAGTGATCTCAAATAAAAAGGCGAATGGTGAAATCCATACTCTGAAAAGAAAGAGAAAATGTAAAGTTAGTGCAAATTTAGAGGGAATACGATTGATACTCTCCCAACAATGAGAGAAAGAAGCAGATCAAAATTGTTTGTGATAATCAAAGGATATTGTTTCCAGAGGTGTCAAGAGAATACTTTAGAAGATATTTTTATAATATATTTTGAATAATTCTGAAATAAGAGCTGAGCATCACTCTTTGTTAGAAATCAGACATGCCAGGAAAATAATATGAGGAAAAAGAAATGAAATAGAGTAAAAATTGGCTCTATTTTAAAAGATATATGTCAAAATTGTGAGTGCACAGTATTCAGTAATTTAATTTGTTATATTGGAGTTGGAGGATGTACTAGGGTTAGCTTTTTTTTTAATACCACTGAACTCCGGGGAATTATACAAATCAAAAAGACCGTGAATAGGAAGAGAAAACTCATAAGAAAAATACAAATGCTTATATTCTTCACATTTTAATACTTGGATACACAAAACCAAAGTTTGACTTTGACACAGTGAAGCAGAATGGAATCATCACTAGACACTGTTGGCAGGATTTCACTTCCTTGAAAATACTCTACTATATATTTAATGATGTAATAATGATAGCATAAATTTGGAATAATTGAGACTAGGAAAAATCGTTTCAAAGTTTACCTAGGGGGAATCTAGAAAGGAAGACTGAAAAGGCATTGGTGGGGGACATTGCATAGACAAGACCAGAATTTGGTTTACATATAAAAATTTTTCTCATGAAATTTTTATTTATTTATTTATTTGAGAGATAGATTTAAATACAAAGAGAGTAAGAGACAGAGAGAAAGGTCTTCCATCCACTGGTTCATTCCTCAAATGGCCGCAAGGGCCGGAGCTGAGCTAATCCAAAGCCAGGAGGGAGCTGCTGCTTCTGGGTCTCCCACGTGAGTTGGGCTATCTTCCACTGCTTTCCCAGGCAATAGCAGAGAGCTGGATTAGAAGAGGGGCAACAATAGCCGCCCATAAGGGATGCCAGCACTACAGCGGAAGCTTAGCCTACTATGCTACAGCACCAGCACCCTATATGTAAAAATTTTAAATCACCCTACATACATAGTATCAAGCACTGACAGCAATCTGTGTTGTTTCTTTGACTCACTGTAATCTAAGTCTTATAGCAAGTTGCATGTCAATATTGTGTCTTCAGCTTGGTGCATCAGGGTCACTGCCTGGAGGGATCCTGAGAGACTTGGAATATTCTCTTCCTGGTGACCAAGGAGAAGTGCACAGGGAAGGATCAGCGATAAAATCCTATAGCTTACTTGCTTTTTCTTTGTCCCTTTCTATTGAGTAGGAGAGTTGAATTATATAATGAGTTTTAGAGTTGACAATTATTAATCATATCATTTTATGAAAAATTACTTTGGAAAATCCTTCATGTGAATTTCCAAGATAGATAAAAATGAAAAAAGCATGACTTGCTCCTCAAATCAAGCTATAAGGAGCTACAGACACATAAACTGTAACTCTAGAGGCCAGCATGTATAATAGAACCATCACTTTACAAGTACCCAAGGAAAAAAATGTATTGATACTTCAGAGATCTTAAAACATGAATCATAAAACAAGAAACTGTCATCATCCATGTTTGGGACTTGGTTTTGACAATAATTCTTTTCTTATATTTTCTGCCTCTAATTTCTTCACTTTCCAGCCCCATCTGACATACTGCTGCCAGACTAATCCTTTTAAAACATCTCTGATTGTGTTAGCACTATGTAAATTCCTTTTCTGTCTTGTCATCTGCAAAATGAAACACGGCATTCTTATAGTCTTCACTATATTTCTTGTAATGTTTTAAGACAATGGTAAAATTTGGATGAAATCCTTGGCTATCAGTCATAAATATTGGTATATATCCCACACATAAACCAAATGGTATTTCTATACACACAAATCATAAGGACATCAATATTTTACATTCTCGGTTCTACTTTCTTTCATCTCTATCTCCCTGCCTTTTTTATGCATCTCCATAAAGTCCTCAGGATATGTATTCTGCCTCTTCATCACAGTAAGTACCTCTCTCACAGCACTCATTATTGACTACTTTATTTTTCAGTGTATTTGTATCTTATCTCACCATTCACTTGTCCTTAAGCTCTTTGAGAGCAGAGTCTAAGACTGGTTTACATTTACCCCTCTTCACTGTCCTAATGTGAGAGATACTTGGCATACCCTTGATGAAAACACACTGCTGTTTACTTCACACATATTGCATCTATGCTCATTTGTCAACAGTTTCAACAACTGAATGCTACACATGCCTAACACAATGGATGTCATTTATTAAGTAGCCAGAATATTCAAATATGCTACTGAATAAATGAGTGAAAATGTAAATATCGAGTGCTCCTTTTTTATATTTCCTTTTAGATGGCTGATTTAATGACATATCTAGATTTTCATTTTCCAAGCGTTAAACTGTACCAGGAGAAATGGGAATCGATATCTTACTGGTTCAGGCTGTTCCAATTCAGCCTTTCATGTGATCTTGGTAGGAACAGAAGCATAATGGGATTTGGAAGATTTCATTCTATAGTAACCATAATGAGAAGTTTCAGTAAACAAGTTAAAAGTCACCTTCAAGTTTGCAATCTCCTCTTGAACCAATAATTCTTGTTTGGTTGTACATTCTATAATCCAATCTTCATTATATAGTGGAATAAATATAATAACCTGTAACAGACCTCCCATTTACTTTAAAGAGAAACAAAAGATATCAGATACAATCATACTTTCTGAGTTTGGCTGGACATTAAACAGAGCTTTGTGAAGTTCTTCTGAAAAGAATAAGAATTATTCCACAAAATAGTAGAGCAAAACTTTACAAATCTTTATTTATTTTTTTCATTATGTTGTTGCTTAAAACCTCATGCACACTAGACAGTGAATAACATCTAAACTGTTTATAGATGAAAGTATCACCAAACAACAGTACTGTAAAAATAATTTCCTCTGAACCATTTTCTCCAAAGATCATATTTCCCAATGTTCTGGCTGCCATGAAATAATATACTTGCCATTTTTTGTAATACAAAAGAAAGTTCATTATAACACTACAGCCTCCATTTTTCTAACTTAAATATATTTTATTTAGAAAAATTTTATGTTTAAGCTAATAAGAAAAAAATATGCAATACCATTTCTTTGAAAATTGAACAAAGACTCTTTAAAATGGAAAAAAATTGTTGCATGAATATCATTTAGAGAGCTGGTACAAAGTGATGATAGGAATTCTCCCCTGCCTGCTCAGACACAGGCAAAGAGTTGCTTCTTCTTCAGAGCCTCATATTTCTGATAAACTGGACTCCTATTCTTTGCCATGTACCAGTAAGATGACATAGTATAATGGCAGTGAGGATGAAGATGACAGCCAGTACTAAGCCATCGTTATGTGTCATTGTGTTCTGAATTTTACATTTAACATTTCATCTAATCTTCAAAGCAGTTATAAAAATATGTAATACTATTTCCCCATTTACTAATAGGAAATGGAGGCATTGAGAAGCTAAGAAACGTTCCATGGGCCACAAATCTATTAAATCAGAGAGTCAAGATTCAAATCTAATTCTTGACTCCACAGACTGAAGTCTGAGTGATGATAGAATATGGTGAATGTTTAATTCTCAGGTCTTATGACTTTATCAAAATTGAATGCATGATAGAAATTTATATAATAGAGACAGACTTGCTCTGAAGACCAGACAAATATCTAAGAGAATGAGGTCCTAATGTCAGTTCAGCAGTTTCACTCTCTCCCTTTCTCCTCCACCTCCCCCCCTTTTTTTTCCTCACAAAATGATATGAATTTGTATTTGAGTGCGTGGAGAAATGACACCTAAATAGACACATAAATATGATCCTCTAAATCATAATCTAAAATAAAATAAATGTAAGCAAAAATACATAAAAGTTGTATTTTCTTAAAATGTATTAAAATTAAATAAAATAACATTGGTGTTGCCCATAAATGTCTATCACTCGAATGAACATTAGGAATCTTCTTGTTCAACATTGGTTCTTTATTTTACTCCAAAATCCCACAATCAGATGTGTTCCTATATAGTTCATTCTTCACCTGTTCAACCATAATCATCTATTCTAATCAAAGTGTGTTTCGGGCGATTGACATTCTCCTTGACTCATCTATGTTTCTACAATATTAATTGTTAATATTTTCTTGTATCACTGCTCTTCAGATGATTTCCTTTAGGTATTTAAAAATGAAGATTGCATTCTAGATATGTTCATCCTACTTCATGGAAAAGCAGCAGCCAAATCAAAATTACATGTGCATGCATTTGAATACAGGAAATGCCTATGAAAGAGAATGAGAGAGATTTGGGATTATAAGAACAATGTGTCACACAACAAACTCGGTGGATGTCTCAGTTCCCTCCCATTTATTCTAGAGAATAACTTTAAAATAACTTCCTTATATCAATGTTCTCCATTGCAAGCTACTATGTCTGCAAATGATTTTCTATAAGTCTATTCTTAAAAAACCTGTTTCTCATCGCTCAAACAAATTTAATGGGAGAAGGTGAAACAAGTTACGCCATAAAACAAGAATCAATGAAATATTATCTTACTCTAAATAATATTATCTTACTCTAAACAATTAAATTTTTCAGGCTTGCATTGTGGCATAGCTGCCACCTGTGATGCTGGCATTTCTATAGGCACCTGCTGGAGTGCCGACTTCTCCACTTCCTATCCAGCTTCCTGCTAATGTGCCTGGGAAAGCAGTAAAGGCTGACTCAAATACTTGGGCCCCTGCACCCATGTGGGAGATCGGGAAGAAATTCCTGGCTCCTGGCTTTGGCTTGGCCTACCCTGGCCGTTGTGGCCATTTGAGAATGAACTAGAAGATGGCAGATTTCTTTGTCTCTTCCTTTCTCTGTATAACACTGCATTTCAAATAAATAAAATAAATCTTTAAAAAGTTATCTGGAGGCTAGTGTTATGTCACAGCAGGTTGAGCTGCTACCTACAACACTGGTATCCTGTGTCAGAATGCCAGGTAGAGTTCTTCCTGTCCCACTCCAATCCAGCTCCCTGCTAATGCACCTGGGAATGCAGTAGAAGGTGGCCCAAGTATCTGGGCATCTGCCAGATAAGTGCAAGAACCAGGTGGAATTCCTGGCTTCTCACTCCTGGCTACAGCCAAGCCCAGTCCCAGCAGCTGTGGTCATTTGTGGAGTGAACTAGGAGATGGACAATCTTTTTCTGTCTCTCACTCCCTCTCTCTGTGTATGTCACTTTGCCTTTCAAATAAATGAAATATATATTTCCAAAAGCAAAATCTTTCTAATTATTTGATAATATAAAATAAATCCATTCATTTATTTATCTGTTAACAAATTTGGTTCCTAAGGATCAATTGCAAAGAATTAAAATACAAAACTGTTTAAAATAATCTTTGCTTTCTAGTAGTAACATTTGAACATCTGAAATGAATTTAAATTCCTTGATCTACACATCAAATGACAACACGCAAACAAACACTTTGGGGCTGTGAGGGCTCCATTATAACTTGACATGGTAAAGAATGATACTTTTTTTTTTTCAAACTGAGATTAGGATTTAAGTGAACTAGCAAAAGACAATTAAGTAGGAGCTACACTTGCTTTCTCAAGTGCTCAACCATATGGATGCTGGCATAATGCTGTTTTTATTCACCAGGCATACAAATAAATCAACTTTAATGTCAATAAAGTCAGTAATGATAGATCTCATCACAAAAATATAACTAAACAATAATGACCAGGAAGAAAATTAGTAGCTCACAGCAGCAGAAGTGATTTCGTTTTCGTCCTAGGTGAAGTCAAGGGTAACTGAAAAGACTGGCCTCTCCCCTCTGTTATTAACTGCAAATCATTCTTGTCATGTTAGAAGCAGATTGTTTTTTTTCAAGTGTTATCACCGTTATGTTGGGATCACATAACCTGACCTTATTCCTGGCAACTTAAACTCCATTTCCAATTAGCAAAAATGCTTATGGTGGAGTTGAAGCCTGTCTGCTTCTAAGAGTTTGAGTAGAAACTTAGGTTCCCTCGTGTCCTGTGCTGATATTACCTTGTGAGCAAATCTCCCAATTTATTTTCATTGTTTTCATCAGCCAAAAACCACAACAAAAAGGCAATTCGGAGGCTTTTATATTTCTGCTCTTGGCAAACTGAAATATTAACCAGATAACAGTAAAGAAATGGCAAGGTGGCATACAGGCTTTGTTTTAGCAATTAAAAAAAAAACTTGACTGCAACAGCAACATTTGAGATTTATCAATAACAATCACATGAGAAAAGATAATATAAATTGTAAAGTTCACTCAAATTTTGTTTTAAGACAACGTTCTACCATTTTATGTATGGACTATTTTTTATTAAGTATTTTATTTATTTATTTGGGAGGCAGAGTTACAGACAGAGAGGAGAAACAGAGAGAGACAGGGGTCTTCCAATTGCTGGTTCACTCCCCAAAAGGCCACAATGGCCAGAACTGGGCCAATCTGAAGCCAGGAGCCTCCTCCAGGTCTCCCATGCAGGTGCTAGGGCCGAAGCACTTGTGTTATCTTCCACTGCTTTCCCAGGCTGTAGCAGAGAGCTGGATAGGGAGTGGAGCAGCCAGGACTCAAATTGGTGCCTATATGGGATGCCGGCACTGCAGGTGGTGGCTTTACCCACAACACCACAGTGCCATCCCCAAGGCATCTTTAATAAACTAATGGAATAATACTTATGAGAGGGAGCTGCTGCTGTTGTGCAGTGGGTTAAGCCGCCACCTGTGATGCTAGCATCCTCCATATGGCTCCTCCACTTCTGATCCAGCTTCCTGCTAATGCACCTGGGAAAGCAGTGTAAGGCCCAAGTGCTTGGGTCTCTCCCATCCACATGAAAGGACCAGGTGAAGCTCTTGGCTTCTGGCTTTTCCCTGGCCATTTGACTAGTGAACCAGTGGATGGAGATCTCCCTGTCTTTCTTTCACTCTCTCTGTAACTCTGTTTTTCAATAAATACATAAACCTTAAAAATATAAAAAGAATAATCTTTCATTAATTTTGAATTATTTTGCAGAAAAAAAATCTGATTTTTTAATTCCATTCTTTTCTCACTTAATGATTTTAAACCATTTGATTCTGCGTTGAAGTCATTTTATGCTTCACTAGAATACAGTTAACTAGACAAATAGGTGCAAAATTTATGGAGATGGTTTCATTAAAATAGTTTGAAGGGCTGGCGCTATGCTGTAGCAGGTTAAGCTGCTGCCTGTGACTCCAGCATCCCATACGGACACTGGTTTGAGTCCCAACTGCTCTGATCTAGCTCCCTGCTAATGTGCCCTGGCGAAAGCATGGAAGGATGGTGCAAGTGCTTGAGCCCCTGCACCCACTTGAGAAACCCGGGGGGGGAGTTCCAGGCTCCCAGCTTTGGCCAGGCCCAGTCCTGGCAGTAGCGGTTATTTGAGGAGTGAACCAGAAGATGAAAGATCTTTCTCTCTATTTGTCTGTGACTGTTTTCAAATAAACAAATAATCTAAAAAGAAGTTTGACATTACTTATACAACTTAATCCTTTATTTCCAAATAGAGCATATAGTTTCACTTTTATCTTAATCTTTTAAAATTATGAAGAAATACTTTTTTTATAAAGTAAGAAATAATCTTCCAGGAAACCACAAATTATTAGTGAGTTGATATTTAAACTCCATCTTTGCTATGTGTTTATAAAAATGTGTATTGTATGGGGCTGGTGCTGTGACATAGTAGGCTAAGCCTCCTTCTGCAGTGCCAGCAACCCATATGGGCACTGGTTCATGCCTGGGCTCCTCCTCTTCTGATTTAGCTCCCTGCTATGGCATGGGAAAGCAGTAGAAGATGGTCCAAGTACTTGGGTCCCTGTTCCTGCATGGGAGACCTGGAGGAAGCTATTTGCTTCTTGCTTTGAATTGGTCCCACTCTGCCTTTTGGAGAGTGAACAAGCAGATGGAAGACCTTTCTCTCTGTCTGTAACTCTATCTCCCAAATAAATAAATAAAGAAATAAATAAAATATTCTTAAAAATTGTACTAAAATAAAATTCACTATAAATATAACTGTTTTCAATGAATATTTTATTGATATGCATTCGCATATAGCATCTGCAAACCATATAAACCATCTTATTGATATCAGGGTATCACAGAGGTATACACAAGACAGAATATGTCATATGAGACCCCTTTCTTATATCACTTTAAATGTTGCCTTCCCAGATTTTTTTAAAAGATTAATTTATTTTTTATTAGAAAGGCAGAGTTTCAGAGAGGCAGAGGCAGAAAGAGAGAGAGATGACTTCCATCTGCTGGGTCATTCCCCAAATGGCAACAGGAGCCAGAGCTTGGCTAATCTGAAGCCAGGAGCCAGGAGTCAGGAGCTTCTTCCAGGTCACCCATGTGTGTGCAGGGGTTCAAAGACTTGGGCCATCTTCTATTGCTTTCCCAACCCACAGCAGAAAACTGGATCAGAAGTAGAGCAGCCAGGACTTGAACAGGTGCCCATATGGGATGCTGACACTGCAGGTGGGGGCTTTATCCACTACACAACAGTGCCAACCCCACCAGATATTTTATTACATATATTCAGTTTACTCAGGTTAGCTTTACTTTTGGTTTCTACTAATGCAAGCAGGTGGATTATCAAAATTGTATTATTTTTATGATGTTTATTCTTAAAAGTTACTACAGATGAAAATTCCAAAATTATTCCAAAGACATTTAAGTAGTTCTATTCTACAGAGACCATGATTACATTTTTTCCAATAGTAAACCAATTAGCAAACCATCACCTTTCAAGACACATTACTTAAATATTTCTTATTTCCACTTTGGAAAAAATCAATAGACAGATTACTCCATAAGTAGGTAAGAAAAGTCAATAAATTTAGCTGTTAAATGACATTGGGTCTTAAATTCTTGTGGAAAACACCAAATTCTTTACAAAGGTAGTATTAAGAAACTTCTCCGAGAGTTCAGGTTCTAGAATAGTACACTCCTAACAGAAGAAGCCTCCAAAAGTTCAGAACTATAAACTCTGGAAAACAAATGAAATCTTAGGAGAATTAGAAAAAGCATATTGAACTTCCAAAGTTTATGACTTTATTCTGAGGGCAGAAAATAAATGCAGCATGGTGTCGAGAACTAAACAAACCCCAGATAATAATTTACATATTTCATTCCTGAAAAACCAAAAGACAGGGTTTAGGGCAATTGGGTTAACTAAAAGATGAAGATGGGGTATCCTGGAAAAAAATAAATAAATAAAGATCAAGGGGAAGAGCTCCAGGGTAGGTATTTGGCTTCATGATCAAGATGCTGCCTGGGCGAACCATGTCCTGTGTTGAAGTTCCTGGGTTTGAGTCCTCGCTTTGCTTCAATTTCAGCTTCCTACTAATGTGCATGCTGGGAGGCAGCTGGAAATGGCTCAAGGACTTGATTCCCTGCCACCCATGCAGGAGAACTGATTTGAATTCCAGGTTCCTAGCTTTTTTTTTTCTGTCCAGCCCTGGGTATTGTGGGAATGAACTAATGGATGACACACTCTCTCTCTCTCTCCTTCTCTCTCCCCTCTCTCTCTTCACCCGCCTTCCCTCTGCTTCTTTCCTTCTCAAATTTAAAAAGAGGAAAGCTCCAAGTGCTGTGCATAAACTTATCATGTAGTCATGAAGCAAAGACAAAATAACTTCAAGAAATAATAGAACTGAAATTTGAACCTCTGCCCACCAGAGGGAAAAAACAGGTTGCATGATAGGATTCAAGAAAGTTAATTGCCTAATAAAACTAAGAATTTACATTCTTTGGAGGAATGTGAAATGAAATTCTCCACAAATAAATGCTCACAATAACAATAATGCAATTTAAAATTTCCTGACATACAAAGAAGAGAATAATATGACTGATTTTCAAGAAAAAAGACAGTGAAGGCCAGGCCTTATACAAACCACTATTTTGAAACCACTCTTCAAACTAATCAAAGACCATGTGCTCATATTAGACCAGAAGAAAAATCTTCTAAAGTGTTCTAAAGAAAATTGTTCCAAAATTCTTCTCTAGGAAGTCAGAAAAAGAACAGAACAAGTCTAAGGATACTTAAAGAAAGAAAATAATAAAGAACATCAATTCACACAATGGAAAAACAATAGAGAAATCTGCAAAGCCAAAAGCTGGTGATTTGAAAATGCCAAAAAAATTTTAAGGAGACTGATAACAGTGAGAAAAACAACAAGAGCATCAAGTAGAAATGAAAGATAATTAAACTAAAATGATCAATGGAAATAAGTATATTAAATATCAGTGAATTAAGCACACCAAGTAGAAGGCAGATATCATTCCCATTCTATCACTGTTTATCCACTTATTTTTTGTTTTGATTTTGTACTTTTCAATTCTAAAATTCCATTGATTCTTGATTGTATTTTTTCAATGTTAAAATTTCCTCTCTTTTTAGTAATGTGACTACATTTCTCTTAAATAGTTTTGCTGATAATTTATCATTTATTTAGAATACATTTTTTATTTTTGAAAATTTGTAAAAACTTTCTCTCATTTTCAATGGCTTGCTAATATTATCCCCTCAAAATCCATATTAACATCTTGGGTTTATGTTGCTCAGAATAATGTGTAAATATAAGAGTTCTTTCAATTTCTCTCACATAAAATTAGATCAAATAAGAATATTTTCCTGAATTTTGTTTTACTTACTGAGATACCTAGGAAAAATATTCATAGTCAGTGATATATCATTCTTTTATATGGTGTTAGTGTATCATGACTTATTCAACAGTTTCTTTTACTGGTTTGGCTTATCAAATATACTACAAAGAATAAGGTTGTGGAAGCTAAGATTTGTGTGTGTCCCCTTAAACAATTAAAACTCTATTCTGTTCTTTAACTTTTGTAGTCTTTTATTCTGTTGTTGTGTCATTACTTTCTCTTTTATTACCCTCTAAATTCAGTACAAATTCTTTTATCACTGTATAAATACACGTATTGTTCCTTTCACAACTCTTAACAGCATGAATTTTCATTCACAGGGCAAACTTAATACATCAATTTTTTTTCTTGGCCTTTTGGGAACAAAACAGTGCCCTCTAGTAGGTCCTATACCAAATTTTGCTCACATCTCCAAAGATCTCTTCAAGCCAAACTCTTCTCAAAAATTCTGGCTTTCTGATATTTTCCTTGTCTCTGCAGATGCTTGGGCTTTGACTCAGTGTTCTGTAGAAAGCCTGACGTTAGTGCTGCAAGCAGGATCCAAACGCAGTCTAACATCTCACTTTCCCACAGTGTCAGTAAGCCTGAGAATGTGTTTGGAAGTAAGTAAGGAGAAGCCACATGTGTTTCTCCTCCTTCTCAGAATTAAGTATTCAAATTATATACATATATAATTATATCAATTTGATTTTATATACATTTGATTAAAAGATTTAAATATCTATGTTTATATATATCTACATATACATGGAAGTATAGTAATCTGGACTGTATGTGATAAACACATAAAATATGTGCAAATTTTAGTAAGATGACTTTTAATTGTTAAGAAATTAAGGATAAGACATTTTGCATAAATTGACAAATTAAAATGTCCATACACTGATATTTAAGTTGATCTTACTACTGAAATGCCTGGTTGCACAGTAGATATAACCTATTTCATCATCATTAGCCTACGTGTCAATCTTCATTATGTGTATGACATTATGCACTGAGACATGTCTAAACCAATCAAAAGTCTTCTGTTTAAGTCCTCTCTGAGTTAACTATGCAAAATGAAATGTGCATTATTTATATATATAGCCTAAGAAATAATCCTTAAAGGATCCGTTTTTGTACTTAGTCATAATGTCATAATATTTCAGCATTCATCTGGAGCAAGAGATTAAACTGAAGTTAAAATTTCTCATAAAACAAATTCATCATTGGAGAAGGTAGTCAATAACTTTGCATTTAAAATAGTTCAATTTTCATCTACAGTTGGAATTTGTAATCTATGTATCATGATTGAATGTTTGGTTGCATTTTTCTCTAATTCTATAAATTGCATTTTTAAATCATTCACTTCATTTTCTTCAAATAGGAATGTGAGAAGCAGATAATGAAGTTAGAATCATGATTCTAGAGCAAGTACATGAATACTAAATGAAAGATATCGAGGTAGAATATTCAGTAACCTCCATTCAATGTTTTACTTAGTTTATCTTTGAGAATTGGTTAACACTTTCATAATTACAAAATAGAATAACAATCATGGCAACAGTGAGTAATATACAAAAGAATATACTTTCTTGGAAGTGCATTATGTTTCATAGTATTTCATATCAGTTAAAACTGGAAGAAGTTGGTGGGCATTTGGTACAATGGTTAAGACTGTGCCTGTGAAGACTGCATCCCGTATCAGAGATCCTGTTCGAGGGCCAGCCCCACTTCTGAAATAGCTTCCTGTTGATGTTCTGGGAGGCAACAGATGGTAGCTCAAGTGCTTGGGTCCCTGCCACTCATGTATTGATTTTCAGGCCCCTGGCTTCAGCCAGGCCCAACACTGTCTGTTGTGGGCATTTGGAGAGTAAAAACAAGTGGGTGAAAGATCTCTGAATGTCTGGCTCTGTCTGTCTCTCTGCCTTACAAATAAATAAAAATGAATGAATAAGTAAGTTTTAAAATACAGAAAGAAAGAATGCATTCTTATATTACACCTAAAATAGATTTAAACATTTAAATTGTAATTATGTATTACTTATTAACTAGAGTATGTTTCCAGAAAAAAGAACGTTATTTTTATTATGCTTTTAAGGATTATACAGCCTGTTAAAGGGCTGATCTATAAATGCCAGATACAGGGCACCAATACTTGAGAAATTCTGTGATGACACCATAGTAGAGAAATTATATTTGGATATTATTTACACACATAGATTTCCTAGATGGGAATTGAGGAAGGTAATTAAATAAATTAATTACAGGTGGAGTGAAGTGCTTATACCATCAAGAATGTCCACGTCTGTTTTAGAACCAGACACTTGTTATACTGTCCGTGGCCCAAATCAGAGTGCATGAGTTTGAGTCCCTGCCACTCCCAATTCCAGAAGTACAATACAGGTCCAAATATTTTATCGGCTTCCTGATAAATCTGGGAGGCAGTGGTGATGGCTAAAGTAATTGAATCCCACTGTGTGGGACACCTGACTTGAGTTCCAAACTCTTGGTTTCAGCCTGATCCATCCCTAGCCATTGTGGATATTTAAGGAGAGAGTCAGCAGAGGGGAGACTTCTAAGTATAAACCATATAATAAAGCATATCAGTAAAAAAGAATAAAGAGGAGCCAGTGACATGGTGCACTAGGTTAATCCTCTGCCTTGGTGCCGGCATCCCATATGGGAGCCGGGTTCTAGTCCTGGTTGCTCTTCTTCTGATCCAGCTCTCTGCTGTGGCCTGGGAGTGCAGTGGAGGATGGCCCAAGTGCTTGGGCCCTGCACCCCATGGGAGACCAGGAAGAAACTCTTGGCTTCAGATCGGCAGAGCTCTGGCTGTTGAGGCCATTTGGAAAGTGAACCAATCGAGGGAAGACCTTTCTCTTTCTCTCTCTCTCTCTCACTGTCTATAAACTGTATTTGTCAAAAAAAAAATGAAAGAGAAAAAAGACACCTTTGGGAAAAATCAATAATTTTCACATTTAGAACTAGATATAATAAAAGTTTAAAAGATGCAATAAAATATGCACCATTTAACATGAACAAGAGCACTAACAAGACATAGAAACCAAAATCGAGAACACAAAGGAAAACATGGAGAAACAAAAAGAAAGCAAAATCTTGAAATAAAAATCATTCAAATATTTTAGACATGACAGCTAATGATCTAAGCAACAATCATTTCCAGGAGAAAAAAAAAATAATACCATGAGTAGATATTCGGCAAATTATACAAAATGCAGCACAGATGGATATGAAAAGTATAAAAGTGTAGTAAAAAGATATGGTGGATTGATATATGAGATTTATCATTCATTCATTCAAAAGTGTTTATTGTTTATTATGTTCCATCTTCTCCTCAACACAGTTGAAATTTTTTATGGGGAAAAAGATTCTTGTCCTTATACATTGCATTCTAACCCTGTGTTGAAGATGGGTGTATTAATCAATAGAGCATTCTGTTCATCTTGAGTTGATTTTTGCATATGGTGAGAGGTAGGTATCTAATTTTATTCTTCAACATATACACATTCACTTTCACCAGCACCAAATTATCCTTACTCCAATGTATGGTCTGGTCACTCTTGTCAAAAATCAATTGGCTGGGAGTACATGGATTAGTTTCTGAACTCCATATTCTGTTCCATTTATCTATGTGTTGATTTTTATGCAAGTATCATGTTATTTAATTACTATATCTTTATAGTATTCTTTGAAGTCAGGTATTGTGATGCCTCCCACTTGATATTTTTTCCCCCTGAGGATCACTTTGAACATTCTAGGTCTTTTGTGATTCCATATGAATTGTAGGATTTTTTTTCTAACTCTCTAAAAAAATGCCATTGATATTCTCATAGGTATTTTTCATTGAATCAGTAGATTGCTTTAAGTAGTATAGATATTTAAAATATATTAATTATTTCAACCCATGAGCAAGGAATATTTTTCCATCTTTATGTTTCTATGTCCAATCCTGGACAAATGATTTTAAAACACAGCTCCTTGAAGGCACTGTAGAAGGACCAGAGTCCTGGAGCTGATTTCACTTTCAACAAATGGAAGCACACTTATATGAGAGCTGTATTTATTGAGTGCAAAGGGTACTCCTCATTCTACATGGAGTAGGGGGGCTCAACCCAGATAACTCTGGTCTTTTGGTTTCAAGCATAAGAATATAGAACTGCCAGAGGCTGGAAACTGAAGAGGGAAATGATGGACATGGAAGGTGGTTCAGAAAATAAAGCTCCCAAACTGGCCAATAAATTGTCCTCACATTCTTGCCCAGCTCCTGAATTATGAATGCACAAGATCACCAAGGAACCACAGTGGAAAACAGCTGACACTATGAAAAAGAATCTAAGCAGATATTGTAGCTTCAACTTCACCACAGGACAATAATAATTCTGTGTTATCATTTAGAGATGTATTACAAACAGATTCTGTCAATTAGAACAAACCCCATAATAGGGAAGAAAAGTAATTATGAAAGTATAAAATTGGCCAGTGCCACAGCTCACTTGGCTAATCCTCCGCCTGCGGCACCGGCACCCCGGGTTCTAGTCCCGGTTGCTCCTCTTCCAGTCCAGCTCTCTGCTGTGGCCTGGGAAGGCAGTGGAGGATGGCCCAAGTGCTTGGGCCCTCCACTAGGAGGAAGCATCTGGCTCCTGGCTTTGGATCTGCGCAGTGCATCAGCCGCAGCAGCCACTGGGGGGTGAACCAACGGCAAAGGAAGACCTTTCTCTCTGTCTCTCTCTCTCACTGTCCACTCTGCCTGTCAAAAAAAAAAAAAGTATAAAATGTATATATTGTTTCAGTCAAATGAACATTAATTATATAAATAAACACATAACTTTAGCATATAATTAAAAGTACCAATATAAGATTTGATATAGCTGAAAAACTATATGTGCCCAATGTATAAACCTTAATATTGATCATTTTTGTTTCTTTCCTCTGCAAAGTCATACCTTAAGCCTCTTTTAAAATTTCTGCACAGAATTAATTTTATGAAATGAATCCCAAATATAACGTCCCACTGAAATTTTCTCCCTCTCACTGAAAACATACCTAACTATAATTTTGGATGTTGCATATACAATTTTATTTTCTTTTTATGATTTTTATGTTCTAATTTATGTTTTCATACTTGTATGCTAACATGTTTTGGTAATGAATATCTATGAAAGATTTAATTTATCACAATTAAGAAACTCAGTACTTCAGATTAGGTTTTCTATTGCCTTTAGAATTGTATTGCCATACGAATTAGAAAATTTATAATAGTAATAGCTACTTTATTTATGAGGATGATGATTCAAGCAAAAGTTATGTGAGTTTACTGATGTCTTTGGAAAACCATTCAGCCTTTTTCAGTTTTTCAAATTTCTTTGTTGTTATCATAATGACAGTGCGTGTTATTCTTAGCTTGTTTGTAGGAAAGAAAGGTGAAAACTTTGGGTATAAGTATTGAATTTAGCTGCAATCATTGATTTGCTTTATTTCACCAGTGATAATATTTTTTATTAGCATATCCATTCAAATACTTATTTAAAATGAGAAAAATCCTAAAATTTTATTATAGACATAAACATATGAACAGAACTGTAATTCAAATAAACAAATTCATCACACTGAAAGGAAAAAAGAAGAATAATTCAAGTAACTATGTAGACATATCTGGATAATACACCCTCAAGCTAAAGTGGGAAAAGAGCTGCTAACAAATATTTAACTCTAATTGGCTTTCCTTTCTCTCTACTTCCTCCCCTTCCCTCCCCCTTTAAAGCAATGTGGTATGGAATATCTATTCTGATATTACTTTTTGTGCATCTAGGAATGAATAAATGAATACATATTTTGTGTATAATAAATTCCAGATTTCTACTGATGGAGAAGCAACTTACAAATAGGGAAATGAGTACTCCACAATAAAGTACTGGGGTTACATTTTAGTAAAAACCTTAAAAAATGATTCAAAAGAAAGCCATAAAATTGCCTTGGTATATTGAAAATGGATCTTCATGTTATACTGAGTATGATAAATACATGTCATAAGTACATGTATAATAAGTACATGTTTTACATTTTTATATTTATAAAATTGATATTGAATCTGTATATGCTTGATATAGATTTTGATATAGTTATCAGTGTATAGCTTACTATCTAGCTAACTCTCTAATCTGTGTTTCTTCTTTTTTAACCCTTAGTGATGCATCTTTTAATTTGAACAGCACAGCGTATTTTTTAAGCCTCAGAACTTTTTAAAACTTAGATTTCATAGAAGATAGTTTATTCAATGCAGCAGAACAGGAACATTGTTGCTTAATTTGCTGATGAAGCATTTAGGGACATAACTTTGACACTTAAAATTTTTACTTACACAGAAAAAAGCAATGTGATACAAACAAAAAACAGCTATGCTATTTGCAACAATAATGAAAAAATTTATCTTAATTTTTTGTATTATGACACATCGAAAAATTTTCTTATAGTCTACTGAAAACCATTAAGTCTTACCATAAATGAAGCTCTTACACTATATACCTTGTTTCCTTACTTAAATCTGAGGTGATGACACTTTGCAAAGACGTTTTGCTCTCAGTGTTATTAATTGCATCATTCATTAGAACTGCTTTACCCTAAAACTATTACATCCTGGTTATGGTAATTAACTATCCCAGACAGTTCAATATTGTACTTGATGAATTAGATGCACAAGCTGTAGTATATTGCACTACAGATAAAACATTTGTGTGATGCTAAAGAGATACTTGAAACCAGTGACTAAATTTTTTGAACAACATTACATTTTATATAAATGTTATAAGTATTTTTCATGAAGATATTCACACATATGTAAGATTCAATTTGGTAGTTATTAACAGTGGATTGAGCTTTGAAAATCTCATTATCCCAAATAACAGTGAACCTATATCCCAATTATTACATTTCTTCCAAGAAATAAAAATAATATTTCAAAAGACTGACTTAATTTTGTGGAGTTGAGTCTAATTTCTTAATGCATTCTTCAATAGAATCTACTAGTAAAATAATGTTATTTTTTTAAATGTTATACCAAAGAGACTACTGCACCATTTGCATTTTCCAATTAAAATATATATTATGGAGAATATTCCAGGGTAGGAACAACATGAATAAAAACTAAATAGCACTCACAGAAAAATATAATATGATCCAGGGTATAGATGTATATAGAAGCATGCACATATGTGCTAGTTCTCTCTCTCTCTCTCTCTCTCTCTCTGTGTGTGTGTGTGTGTGTGTGAGAGAGAGAGAGAGAGAGAGAAAGCGAGAGAGAGAGAGAGAAATATCACTCTCCCAAAGAGTACTGCAATCTATTTTGTCTATCTTAGGTATTCAGCAAATAGCTACTTTTCCAAGTGTCCTTTCTCTCCCTAGATATTCGTTGTAGGTAGAAATTATTAATGCGTTTAGAGTATAATGCTGATAGGTATTTCTCAATTTTTTAAATGATAGAATTTTTTTTTTTCATTTTCCTTGGAGATGGTTTAAATCAGCAAAGGAAAAAATCTTCACAAGCAAATTGAGTATCTTGTGAAATTATTATAAATAATGTGAAAATAGAGCTACCACTGGTGGATATTGATCTGTTTTGCAATGTGTAAATAAGCAGTACATCTTGTCAAAGCAATAAATTGATGCAAAGACTTTATTCTAGTCTGTTCAGATTTTTAGAAGATTTTGTTCCAGCAAAGATCTACCCTAGAACCTGTTCTTCCATAAGCCAAGTGAGTGAGGAAGCTAACTGTACTAGTGCAGACCTATTTCTCACTGGGCTTTGGTGGGAATGTGTTCTAAATATCAGACTGGCGTTATCTACTTCTGGCAATTTTCCTGAAAAAAGTTTATCTTAAATATTTAGAAATGCTAAATAGCTAAATACAAATTGCGTGATTTATTTGCCTCCATGATAAGACTAAGTGGAATGGACCAAGCCTAACACTGAAAACAAGTTAAAAACAATGACAATATAAAACAATGCCTCCATCTCCCCCAGAAAACAACCTAGCCAAATTTATTTTTTAAATGTTTGAAAAGAAAGGAGAGATATTAACTTAATGAACAATTCTAATGTGTGCTTCTTTAGAAGTCTGAAGTGAGAAGCCTGACATTGGATTCCACTTTTACCCAATGCAGATTTTTAAATTACCACTTAGAGACTCAGAAGATGAATAGAACTTTGATCTCACTCATGATGAGAGGGGAGCTAAATGGACCTTACTTTGGTCTTTTCATGGATAAAAGAGAGTTAAAGGTCTCCTAGGTGAAATTTTCATCCTAGGAGTAAGGGTGAAAAAATGGAAACTGTGCTTTCCTCTGTATTGTTTGTTTTTTTGTTTGTTTTAGGGGCTTGAGATCCTAGAAAAGCTATAGCCTACACAAAAGATAGACAAACCCTCACAGGTAAACACAATCTTGAATAAAATAAGTCTGTCATTGTATTAAGCTCATTTAGAATAGTTTCCTGGGCTGATGAAATTCAAAAGTCAAATGATTATTTCTGGAGGAAGCTTAGGTGATTCAGTTCTTTATATTTCTTGGGACTGACATTGTGTCATAGCAGATAAAGCTGCCGCCTGTAATGCTGTGATACCATATGGTCACCAGTGAGTCCTGGCTGCTCCACTTCTGATCCAGCTTCCTGCTAATGTGCCTGGGAAAGTAGCAGAAAATGGCCCAAGTCTTTGAGCCCCTGCACCAACCTGGGCGACCTGGATGAAGTTCCTGGTTCCTAACTTCAGGCCATTGCAGCCATTTGGGAAGTGAATCAGTGGTTGCAAGATCTCTCCTTCTCTCTGTATCTCCCTATTTCTGTAACTCTGACTTTCAAATAAATAAATCTTAAAAAATTCTCTACAATTATTGTTTGTACTGTCAGTCATTGAACCAAAAATTTAATGTTTGGCAGATGAGTACAAAAGGACATGAGAGAACTGGAAAATAACAAGAACAAATAAGGAATAGAAACAAAAAATTATACATATGTTAGAAATTAGACATACTAGAAAATAAATTCACATTTTCAAAATGGGCATGTAAAATACAAAATATTGGATTATTTAAGTATTACCTTTAAAATGAGGTACTTTGCATATATTAGAATTAACTTTATGTTTAATAGGACTAAATATTTGGAATTCAAAATTCCTAATTTTGGCAGAGAATAGGGAATATGAAATAAGGATTATAGTACATAGAGACAGAATGGGTGGTTTATAAGCAAGCGTTGAAGAAGCAATCTTTTTTTTTCTCAAATCTGATAAAAGCATATTACCCACAAATCAAGAAATGTTATGAAATCCATGTAGGATGAATCAGAAACTCACATGTAAGAGTATTATAGCTAAATAGGAAAAACAAAATACAAAATGGCATTCTTAATACAGAGAGAAGTAGAAACATCATCACTGAAAGGGACAAAAGAAAAGTTGAGAATGGAAAAGTTAATAATGCAATATTGATATCTACCATACATATGCTCACATGAAATTATGCATGATCAATAAAACTTCGTTGTTTGTACACCAATAGGTTCTCTTTATAGAAAATCCAAACAAATCTACAAGGAATTCAGCAATATTACTGAACATATATTATACATAGAAAACAAGGAATACTCATATATTCCATTCAAAAAATGTAAAAATAAAAAATTTAAATGCTAAAGTAGTTTGGATTATAATATACAAATAAATAAATGCAAAATACATCAAGGAAGCTGTAAAACACATTGAAAAATTAACAAGAATCTTAGCTGAAGAAATATCTTCATGAATTAAAGAATGAATAATGTTAAGATGTGATGAATGCTTTTAATCAATGGGAGCACATGATTGCTATCAAACTGGTCTTCAGGTTTAATGCAATTTCATTTAAAATCCTGTGAGTCATACGCAAAAATATTCAAAAGATAAGTAGAAAGCTAAAGGGCCTTATATAAAGACAATTTTGAAAAATGAAGTAACATAGACAATATACTTTATTATTTATCTAAATTATTATAAATAGTGATTAAGGCAGTGTGTTTTTAGTGTACAAATACACAAAAGACAACAAAAAGCAGGTTTCACATTTATAGATGTGGATTTATGAAATAGGTAGCATTTTAAAAGTACTATTATTTTAAATGCACATATTTATGAGATAAAGTGTGATAAGAAAATTAGTGTATTTAATGTGTGAAGGTTAAGTCATGCTTCTTATGACTTCCATTTTCTAAACATTTAAATGTTTTCATTAACAATAGCTATACATACCTACTGTTTCAGTGTAACACTCCCATAAATGCATACTATGTTTAGTCATCAAATTGAGGTAATTAATATTTCTCTCTCTCTTTCATTTCTGTATTATTGGAGTCTTTAAGTTCTCCCATTGTATTAGCTCAGATAATATAATATAGGTTATTATATGTATCATAAAATATTGTAATATTGTATAGACTATTATGTAATAGTCTTAACAGTATGCTGGGTAACACTAAGAACTCATTCCTTCTGTCTCATTATCTGAAGTCTGTTATCCAACCTCCATCTAAACTCCCTTTCCCCACCCTTGCCAGCCCCTAGTAAACATTTTATTATGTTCAGGTGAGAATATTTTTAGTTTCCTCATATGAGGGAACATAGGTGTTTGGTTTATTTCAGTAATGATGAATGGATAAAATATGTGATGTATATCTGCAGTGTATATTATTCAGCAATAAAAAAGAATGAAATTTTGTCATTCGGAACAAAATAAATGTAACTGAAAGTGGCATTTTAGGGTAATGAGGGATTACAGAGTCTTTTCAATAAATGGCTCTGGATTGTTTCTATAAGTGAAATTATAGAACAATTAACCTACATTGAAACAGATTAACAGAATGAAAAGGTAAGTCACAAAATGGGAGAAATTCTATCATGTAAAAGTCTGGAACAGACAGCTAGGAAACAAATAATGCATATAATCCCATATAAAACTGAGAGACAAGTAGAACAGTACAAATAGACTTGTCTGTGAATTACATTAAACAGGAAGGAGATCCAAGTTAATTAAAATGTAACTGGTCACCCAGTTATAGATACAGTATGATGGCTACAATCAGATAATACTCTATAAAATGGTTGTATTAGGGTCCCTGGTATCAAGTCCCACCTCTACTTCTGACCCAGTTTTTTTCCAGTGTGCCCAGAAGACAGTTTATGATGACCCAAGCAGATGGGTTCCTGCCATACATGTGGGAGACCTAGATGAAGTTCTGGTTTCTTCTTTCAGCATGGACTAGATCTGGCTGTTGTGGGCATTTAGAGTGAGATAGTGGATGGAATCTGTGTCTCTCTCCTGCTCTCTCTGTCATCCTACTTTTCAAATAAATAAATAAAACAAAAGTATATCAGTGTTTTACAAGGGTGCAGAGAACTTCACTCTGACATGCTGAGGTGAAAGGGTAAATAAGTTTAACTTATTTGGAAAATTCTTTGGCATTATTAGTAAATATGAAAAAATGTATATGTATATCAGAGAACTCAACATGCATATATACACTAAAATATATTTTGTATCTTGTTCATTACAATTTTATAATAGCCCAAATTTGAGTAAAACTCTTATTTCCATTGAGTGTAAAATAGATAAATAGGTTACATTATAGTCAATGGACTAATATAAACTACAAAGCTATGTACATGCATGAATGTAACACATATAATCAAATAATACAAATTTAATGTTGAATGAAAAATAAATTGAAGAATATATTCTGTAAGAAAAAATATGGTTAAATCTTAGGATGAAAATGATTTCTTTTGGAAGACCAAAGATATAGAAATTGGGATGGGGCACTGGGGGATTTTAGAGGTTACCTAACAGAGTCTATTCTTACCTAGTGTTAATTATCATGCTATATTTTGTTTATGATAATTCAGACTTGTGAACCTCTTTATATGTATACCATGCTTTAGAAATAAGCATTTTAGTTAGCTATCTAACTCTAAACAACCCTTCATTTGGCTTGATGCAACCTGCCTAGTACTAGAAGAAAAGAACATGGAGAACTGCCTATTTTGTTTGTGGTCATTCAGCCCTTCTCCCTCCATATTAACAGTCATTATTAAGGTTCATTAACTTTATAAACCATGCTTTGTGCACTGTGTTGAGCTTGTAATTAGACAAAAATTGTGATAAATCCCAGTGTCCTGTTTTCATTAAGTCTAAATTGGATAGAATTTTACACAATTTTGAAGATAATGGCATGGGATGGTTCTTCCCTAATTTTGGTATGCATAACATTCCACTTATTTTATTCATTTTGTCAGGTTTTCTACAAACTTGGGCTTACTCTGAACTCTGTTTTACTTTAGGAGACTTTACGTAAGTTGATTCACATAACTGAAATTGCACATCCATATTTTAGAGTTAAAAGATGTATTTAACATGCACAGAACAATCCCTTAACTTTAAAAAGAATTGTCACTATCATCTTTGTAATTGATTTAAAAGTTTAAATTTAGTGATTTATCTGATGAAATTCAAGTCTATTAGAGTGATGCCTTAGTTATTTAGAGTTCTATTATGACTTTCATTTCAAATACTTTAAAAATAGCCAAAAAAAAAAAGCAAACCAAGTCCTTGAGCTCACCTAAACAAATACCACAAGTAGAAATATGTTTAGTACAGTAATTTTCTTTCATAATGCCTAGTCTACTCAAAATTGGAAATAGGGGAGACTGTCTAGAGTAAAGGCAATGAAAATTCAGCAGGCACAAAGAGAAATAAAAAGAAGAAAATCATACAATAATCAATTTGTATTACAAATTAAATTTAATAAATTGATAAAAATTGCATCTAAAGAAAAACAGCTATTTGGATACTAGTATGAAAACTCCTGCTTTTTCTGGGAGTTATATATGGGTAAACCTCAAATATCAGAACAATAGAAATAATAAACTTGTTTTTACCTCATAATGGAGAAAATACTTTTTAAATGAATGGAAAAAGAAAAGTAATTTAATTGAGATGCTTTAAATAATGAATAAATAATTAAATTGAATAAATTAACTGATTTTCAAAATAGACTTATTTAATATAGTAAGGATAAAAGTATATAGTTAATTAAATAAAAAAGTTAAATATGCATATATTGCATTTCATAGGATAGCAAAGAAAACTCCGTAATAACAAATTAGATTTTACTGAAATTAACTGCTACAATAGTAATTACTAAAATTGTCAAAAATAAGTAAAAAATGAAAAATAAATAACTGAAAAAAACCGATGTCCACTTGATAATAATCCTCTGATGCACTTGTTTTATATATACAGTATCAAAGGTGAGTATTTTTCTATGTACACAGAAGAAATAACTTAGACATGTGATCATTATATACAGACATACATGCTACCAAAAGTCCCCAAATTAACTTGTTAGAGAATCAAACTTTGATAGCAAAAGTTTATACATAAAGAACAGAAAGAAAATTTTAACTCAGGATATAAATGTAAGCATTCTAAATAATTGATTTACACATTGAGTCCAGAAATATATTATATAACAAAGTAATAGTAATCAACTCAGTAACAGCAATAATACAGGATCAGAAGTTCTGATAACTAAAATATAGAATTATTGTATAAGGTCTATCTGCCACATAGTAAATACTTTTCAAATAGAATCACAGAGTATTTGAGACAGTAAAGACCTATGAAGTTTGCTAAGTTCAACTCTACAGTGCTACAGAAACATGTAAAGCAATATCTTAGGCACATTGTTATCCAGTCTCTTTTAGGATGCTTTCAATGACAAGTTTCTCATGAGTGTTTTAGAACACGGTGAGTTCCAATCCATAGTAGTTGGAATTATGATGAAGTTTCTCCTTGCTCTGAAATAATATCCCTTCCCATATTATGGGTATAATGCTTTTCCAAAATGCTAATCCATTTAATTTTATTTAGATATCCAATACTGTTTCCTTATACTCTTTTAGTTTTTAATTTATTCAAAACATCCTCATTTGAAATGGTTTCCAGACTATGAAAATCTTGACCACTCATCTGGGAACATTTTTATGTACTTGTCAATGTTCCTCTTAAATGTGAGGCCCAAAAGTGAAAATGATACTCCAGATAATGTATGATTAATGCACAAAACAGTAGAACTATTTCCTTTTTATTCTGAGCACTACATTTCTATTAATAAAACCTAATAATGCATTAGCTGTCTTTTGACAGCCATGTCACACTGTTGACTCTTATTGAAATCATGGTTATTAAAACTTCTAGCTAGTTTACATATGAAAAGTGGTTAAATCAAGCTTCACAAAGGCAGACATTTTAAACATGAGAAAAAAATGTGAGAATAATGTGAGAATTTCTCTAAAGCAAATCAGACAACCAACTGTGAATAATCCTGATAATGTCTAAAGAAAGAAAATAGGGATAGCAATTTTCAAAGATGATACTGGATACATCAATAGCTTTGTCCTGACATCATAGGAAGGAATGTATGCATAGACTTTAGACAAGATAAATGTAGAAGCACATTTTCTTCTCATAAGTACTGTTAACATGGTATTTCATTATTGATTCCTTTATGCTTACTTTGTTTTTAATCTATCTGAATTTTTAATATTAAGCTTTTTGGTGTAGAAAACACCACTCATTTACCTAAACTGAAAATTTATTTTTATTGCTTTTTTAGATTACCCACATTTACAATTTTTATTAACATAGATTAATATCAGTCCCCTTGTTTTCTATTTGTTGCATTTCTTCATTTCTTTTTTGATCTTTTTCCTATTTAGTTTTAATAAAGAGTTTAACATGATTCAAGCACATATCCTTTCAAAACATGTCATGTATACATCTTTTAAAACTGTTTCCTGAGGTAACACATGTATTTTATAATAACTTAAGTCTCCCTTCAAATAAAACATATGACTTCACATGTAGTGCAGGTAATTACAATTTCCCCCCTCTATCCCTTGTTTCATTGTCATGATTCACTTTATCTCTACGTTGTTATTACCCAATCATTGCACTTACTATTGTTTAAAACAGCTACTTTGTGGACAAATTTGGAATAACCAGTAAAAAGATTGTATTTTACCTCTTCTAGTATTTTTCCTTTGTTTGTGTAGATCTGAATTTCTTATCTGTATAATTTTTCTTCTCCCTAAAAAAATTCTTTTAATATGACTTGTAGGCAAGTCTGCTCATGATTAATCCCCAAGTACTGTTTGAAAAAAGATCTTTCACTGTGCAGGATAATTAATGCAGAAACAAAATTCCAGGAAATTTTGTTGCTGTTGTTATTTTCTTTTAATTGCTTTTAACATATTGACCATATTATTTCAGTCTATTCTTGCTTGTATGGTGTCTGAAGAGAAGTCTGATGTATCATTTATCTTAGTTCCTTCATAGGTATGATATTTTCTTTCTTCCTTCACTATCTTCAAGATTTTTCTTTGTCTTTTATTTTTCTTCAGTTCCAATATGATATAACTATCTCTGCGTGTTGTATTTTTACGAAATTCTCAGTTGGAGTTTGGGAAATACATGAAGTCCACATGTCTTGCTAACTTAAATTCCAGTGGAAATGATGATGTATTACACCCATTGCATTCACCATGTGTTAGGCACAGATATAGATATATGCATAGATAAAAATAAAGATAGATACTGATTTATATAGATGTATATTCACCTATAGGCACACATTCACATATCTAACGAGCCTTTTTTAATCCTTATAAAATACTGTTAGGTAGTTACTTATTATCCCTATTTCATAAATGTATAAACTGAAACCTAGAGACGATTACCATGCCCAAGTCCACACAGCAGAACCTGAATTCAAACCTAAGCAGTCAAATGCTAGAATCTATGCTATGTAACCATTACATATATTGTTTCTATGCAACTAAATGCACATATGTTTTTGAGCTGTGGCATCTACATATCAATACCCCTGAGGAATTTTTGCCACAGTTGTTATAACAGAATGGATTCAAAAAAGCAGGAGGGTTACAAAGTTGAGGGAAGAAACTCCATTAGCAAGTAGCTGATTTCCCTAACTCAACGACTGACACATAATTCTGTTTCAGGAAACTGATAGGAATTAGTTCCCACCAGAGGCTGATAAACAGAAGTTATTTCTTCTACTAAGGGGCATCCTGTGCAGAGAGTAATTCCTGCTAAGTCTGTAATACTTTATCCATTTTAGTATTTTATCTTTGTTTTGTTCTAGTACTATTGTTTGAACTCTGTAATTAACACACAATTATTCTTAGGTGTTTAAATTTTAACTGAAAAGTGATCCCTGTTAAATATAAGAGTGGGAATAAGAGAGGGAGGAGATGTACAATTTGGGACATGCTCAATCGGACTTGCCCCAGATGGTGGAGTTAGAATCATGCCAGGGGATTCCAATACAATCCCATCAAGGTGGCATGTACCAATGCCATCTCACTAGTCCCAGTGATCAATTTACGTTCACAACTGATCACACTGATAGGTCTAAGAGTCAAAGGTATCACACAAACAAGTCTAGTGTCTGCTAATACTAGCCAATAGATTCAAAAAGGGAGAGAACGATCCATCATGGGAAGCGGGATACACAGTAGACTCATAGAATGGCAGATGTCCTAAATAGCACTCTGGCCTCAGAATCAGCCCTTAAGGCTTTTGGATATGGCTGAAGAGCCCATGAGAGTATTTCAGGCATGGAAAGCCAAGACACTCTGGCAAAAAAAAATAAATAAATAAAATAAAATAAAATAAAATTAAAAAGAGGACCTAAATGGAAGATCTCTGCGAGTGAGATCCCAGTGGAAAGAACGGGCCATCAAAGAAGGAGGTACCTTTCTCTGAAGGGTGGAGAGAACTTCCACTTTGACTATGACCCTATTGGAATAAGATTGAAGTCGGTGAACTCAAAAGGCTTCCATGGCCTTGGCAACTCATGACTAGAGCCTAGGGAGATTACTGACTCCATAAACAAGAGTGTCAAATTGTTAAGTCAACAACAGGTGTCACTGTGTATTTACTTGTCATGTGGGATCTGTCCTTAGTGTGTTGTCCAATGTGAAGTAATGCTATAACTAGTACTGAAACAGTATTTTACACTTTGTGTTTCTGTGTGGGTGCAAACTGATGAAATCTTTACTTAATATATACTGAATTGATCTTCTATATATAAAGATAATTGAAAATGAATCTTGATGTGAATGGAATGGGAGAGGGAGCGGGTGATGGGAGGGATGTGAGTGGGAGGGAAATTATGGGGGAGAAGCCATTGTAATCCATAAACTGTACTTTGGAAATTTATATTTACTAAATAAAAAATTTTAAAAAATCACAAAAGTTTAGTCCAAGTGCTATAAAATGGATACAAAAACACTTTTATCATACAAGGGACAATCTGCCATTAACTTCACTAGAGCAGATAAAACACATAACTGATATGTTTGACATCGAATTCTCAAGTTATATACAATAACCAACAATTGCTTTGTTTAATTTCTCAGAATACAGACTTTTCTTTTGGATTATTCAGAAAAAAATACTATTTTTTAAGATTTATTATTTATTTGAAAAGAAGAGTTACAGAGAGGAAGACTCAGAAAGAGAGAGAGAGAGGGATCCATCTGCTGATTCACTCCCCCAAAAGGCCGCAAAGCCTGGAGCTGCACCAATTTGAAGCCAGGAGCCAGTAGCTTCTTCTGCATCTCCCACGTAGGTGCAGGGGCCCAAGCACTTGGGCCATCTTCTACTGCTTTCCCAGGCCATAGCAGAGAGCTGGATCAGAAATGGAGCAACTGGGACTTAAACAGGCACCCACATGGGATGCCGGCACTGCAGACGGCGGCTTTACCTGCTATACCACAGCACAGGCCCCTAAGCCTTGCACTTCTATTGAACAGTGAACTCAAGCCCAGAAAGCAGAGACAAACACACTTCTGTGGATCCAATTTCCTTTTCTCTTCTTTCAGGCTTCTGGATCTCAGCAGTAATAAAGCAGAGTTAATGTGAATATCATTTCTCTACTATTCTCCTTACTATATTTGAAATATTTAAGCTACACAAATTTCCTATTTAACTATAAACTAAAATTGGACAAGCAAAGTGTACCTTATGCATGAAATTGCTGACAGTATAAAATCACTCTTCATGAGAAAAAGTAGCAATTAACCCAAGGCAAACTTTCTGATTCAAACAATCATTTCTGAAATATGATTATTGCAAAAAGCATTGTATAAAAAGTTCTTTGGGTGCTATTAAAGCATTTCCTATAGAAAATAAAAATATGAGCTCATTTTTAACAAAAAATTCTATTTATTTATCTGAAAGGCTGAGTTACAGAGAGTGAGGGTGAGAGAAAGAAAAAGAGAGAGCTTCCATCTACTGGTTCACTCCCCAAATGGCCACAAGGACCAGGGCTGGGCCAAGCTGAAGCCAGGAGCCAGGAGCTTCTTCCAGGTCTCCCTTGTGGGTACACAAACCTCTGCTTTCCCAGGCTATTAGCAAGCATTGAGCTGGATCAGAAGTGGAGCAGCTGGGGCTTGAACTGGCACCCAAGGGGATATCAACAGTGCAGGCAGTGGTTTAACCCACTGCACCACAGCACTGGCCCTTGAGCTCATATTTTTCAAACATACTTAAATGATCAAGTAAATTCAATAGGGTACATTATATAATTCATCAATAGGCCAAATAGTATAACCCAAATATGGACATTTCAATAAATTAGGTATAAATGATACCAGAGTAACAGATGGAGCAATCAGCTGGAATGAATAAGGAAACTGTATGAAAATGACAGTGGGTACTATGAATAAAAGCAAGGACCCCACTAGTTGTTACTTGTGCATGTAAAAAAATTGCTGACTCAAGTAGTTGAGTAGTTCAAAATCTAGGCTTTTGAAATCCAAATTTTACTACAAATCTCTGGGCCTTAGGGTGAGGTTCTGACCCTTCCCAGTGAGATGTCTGCCTATAATATCTTTTCTGTCACTGATTAAGTTGATTTTCTGCTATTCTTTAAGATAATAACAGAGGGGCCGCCACCGTGGCTCACTTGGTTAATCCTCTGCCTGTGGTGTCGGCATCCCCTATGGGCGCTGGTTCTAGTCCCAGTTGCTCGTCTTCTAGTCCAGCTCTTCGCTGTGGCCCAGGAGGGCACCTGCCTGGGAGACCAGGAGGAAGCACCTGGCCCCTGGCTGTGGCTCAGCACAGTGTGCTGGCTGTAGCAGCCATTTGGGGAGTGAACCAGCGGAAGGAAGACCTTTTTCTCTGTCTCTCTCTTTCACTGTCTATAACTCTACCTGTCAAATAAATACCTGTCAAATAAATAAAATTAGAAAAAGATAATAACGGAAGTTTATTGCCCATAGAACAGACTGTAGGATCTTAATTTTGAGGTAGGTCAGTAAGTGGAGTCAAAATATGAGATCTGTTTGGATCAATTGATACCAGTTGTCCCAAGTACTCTAATTTGGATGCTTTCTGTTCTTTATTTATGCAACACTTCTACCTTGCAGATATGATGAATAAACTTCTAAATTGAACACTTGGCCTTTCCATGAATTTTTCCTTAAAAGGAAATTAGGGAGGGAATAGGCCATTTTTCAATTTGGGTTTCTAAACTAATCTGAGAAGACCAAATAGTTTAGAGGTGCTTTCCCTTCCCATTTAACCTTCCATACTCAGTGCAGATTGAAAACCCATCAGCAAATAGAAAATCATGACAGAGTTTCAATTTTTTTTGTTTTGAGTGTGCTAGATTAAGATTTTCTGTCAAAGTCCAAATAACTACCTATTATAACAGAAGGAGCATATTGCTGCAGGAGCAGATGTGGGGTCCTAACAAATAGCCCTCCTTAAAAAGAACTTACCAAAAGGATGAATAGACTTTCTCAAAGCTCTTATTTTTCACATGATTTGAAAAGAAATAGCATGCATACAAAGGCAAGTTATGGAAAAAAACCCTGAGACCAGAGAAAGAATAATAGAGATGAAAAATATGATTAGTGAAGAAACAAAATTGATGGAACTTTGCCAACAAAACTTTATGGAGGCAATGTGGATTTCCATAATAAATTATCAGAATATAGAGAAAGATAAGAAGATGAGATCAATGAGCATAAAACTGCTATGTAGTTTCCATTTCCCATAAATAAACTATTCTGAAAAGAATTCTATCCCTTCCAAAAAAAGCTTAAAAACTTAAGAAATAAGCATACTTTGGAAAAATGACAAATGGAATACTATACAATTAGATTTTAAAAAATTCCTTTAGTATGTTTATTAATCTTAAGACTGGTGCTAGAAAGATGGATTTATAAAGAGAAACAAAATTCTCAGATAAATTTGCAGAGTTTTACTGATGTTGATATGAAGAATACATGAAACAATGTGTCTAATGTAGTTATTTAAACCCTGACACACAATAAATCCATGCCAAATGATAAATAGTGTTATTAAGCGTTTAGGAACCTATTACAAGTACACATATTTTAGCGTACTTGTTTAATGGAATACTAATTATGAAAAGGCAGAAATCAATAACAGTTTGGATGAATTTCAAATACATGCTAAGGAGAAAATAAAGTCATACAAAATATTGCATACTGTATCACGATATTTATATGAGTTCTAGAACAAGTCAGAGGATGTTTCTGTGTGGGAAAGGCCAGGAAGAAATTTCAAGGATGATGAATGTGATTTTATCTTGAAAAGAGTGTTGTGCATTTGTAAAATATATGAAATTATAAATTTAAGATTTGCACATTCTTAGGGTGGCCAATTGGTACAGTGGTTAAAATGCTGCTTGGGATACCTGCACACCATATTAATGTCTGGCTTTTAGTTCCTACTCCAATTCTAAGTCCAATTTCTTCCTAATGTGCTTGCTCATAGGTAATGGGTGATGGCTCAAATACTTGTCTTCTTGCCACCCAAGTGTGAGATATGAATTAAATTCTCTGCTCTTGGCTTCAGCCTGCTACAGGCCTAGCTATTGCAGACATTTGTGAATTAGCTAGTTGATAGAAGATCTCTCTGATGCTGTCTCTCCACGTTTCAAATATAAATAAATAAGCAAATAAATATTTGTGCATTTTATTTTATGTAAATGTAACTGTAAACAATGGAAATAAACATGGAACTCCACTGAGAAGTTTTCCTTTTACAGTAATATCTTTACAAATTCTGAAACAGTTTTTATGGGTTTGAACAAATAAATTTATTGAGAGTTATGGGAGCCCGGTTTCTCACAGTTGGAACAAGATACTGCAAATATGAAAACGCAGACTAGACTGTTCCCCGTGGTGTTTGTTTGGAATCAGAGATGATATATCAGTACGGAATTACGGTTTTCAATATACACAATCTGTGTATCCACATCCTAGCTCTGTGTGCTGAAAGGATCTAAAACAATGGCATAGCAGTAGCATTTAACATATCTATTGCATACTAAATGCCAAATTATTCTAAAAAGATCCTGGATTCCTTGGTAAAACAGCTGATTGCAGAGTTGAGAGAAAGAAAGTAAGAAAATATCCTTGTTTTTCTGCTCAGTCTGCAAAAACAACACAATATGGATAAAGTGACATAAACAAGAGACATTTATTTCTTATAGTTCTGTAATCAGGAAAGTCCAAGATCATGGTCTAGGCCAATTTGGTGGTGAGCTCCTTCTTCCTTCTGTCTCTTCTGTGTACTTACATGGGTAAGAGAGAGTATTCTTTCTGTCTGTCTTTCCCTCTCATGATAAAACACTATCCTTTTATGGATGTTTCCACATGTATGACCTCGTTTAAACCAAATTACCTCCCAAAGGCATCCACCTCATAGTGCTATCACACTGGGGCAAGGGTTGAGGAGTGGGAGAAAGGATTCAGTTTCAAAATGATAATTTTGGTAGAACACAAACAGTCCATAACATGCACCCAAAATGATCGAACATACAAAGAGAGGACATAAAAGTTACCACGAAGGAGATTCTGAATAAATTGAGTATAATTTCATCATCAAACTTGACAATTATACTAACGAATTGTAACTGGATATAAGAATTTGGTATCTGTGATACAAACAAACACAAAAATAAGTGAGTAAATGACTGCTGTATAGTATTCTATAGAGTACATGTCCCATAATTTCTTTATCCAGTCTACTGTTGATGGGCATTTGGGTTGGTTCCAGGTCTTAGCTATTGTGAATTGAGCTGCCCATATGGGATGCCGGTGCTTCAGGCCAGGGCGTTAACCTGCTGTGCCAAAGCGCTGGCCCCTTTCCCTACAAATTAATACAAGGAGAAAGGGACACTAAAACATTGCAGGACCAATCTGACAAGATCCACTTTAAGCAATTGATGAAAGTTAACACTGCTTAATATTGGGACAAACTGACATAATATCTTTCAATACAGAAATATCATTCCTGCAGTATTCTTGCCAAAAGGCATAACATGACTAAAATAATCATGAAATATCAGGTATATTGAACTGAGGGTCAGTGTGCAAAGTAATTATCCTGCACTCTTCAATATGTCAAGGTCAAGAGAGACAAAGAAAACCTGAAATATTCGGCTAAAAGAGACTAAACGGGCATGATAATCAACATAAATTTTGTAATCCTGGATTGCATCTTAGACTAAACAAAATCTGTTAGGGAAATTACTGGGACAACTAATGCAATCTGAATATTGGCTAGAATTGTGGAAAACTATTATTGGATCAATATCGAATCTCTTGATTTTCATAACTGGATTTTTTTGTAGGGTGACATCTTTTTTAATTTAAGGTAAAAAAATTCATAGAATTCATTAATGCAGATTTAGGAACATAGTGGTACAGGATATCATCTTTATTGTTTGGAAATAAAATACAATCTGAAATATTTATAGGTAAGGGGAAACAGTGTACCCCAATTTTTCTAATAAGATTTAGAGAGAAAATTCTATACATAGTTTGGAAGGTGGCCTCCAGAAAAGGTTCCCACATACTTAGTGGCTTGTATTTTTTGGCTAGATTCTCAGAACTGGCATAATCAAGAAGTGATAGAAAGCATATTCAAGACCAAGTCATAAGAGTCAGTGTAGTGTTATTGTCTATTCCTCTCTCATGGAGTTGATTCCTCAACTCCACCAGAACACACCCTTGGCAGACACACTGAATACAACCCCAAGAGTTAACCTGATGAAGTCCAAACAGCTGAGTAGCTCCCTAATCCCTGATCCTCAAAAGTTGTGTGATATGTTGAAAGTTGTTTGCTTTAAATCGCCGGATTTAGTAGTAATATATTACTTAGTAATAGGCACCTATTTTATAGTTACCATGAAATATTAAACCAGATAAAGTAAATGATGTTGAAAATGTACAACAATGCTAAGATTTGAAAAGAGATGCTATATCTCAAAAAATAACTAATGAACATACAGAGAGAGAGAGAGAGAATGCAAAACTCAGCAAACTGTAAATAACTACAGAACCTCAGTAAAATCGCAAGTTCTTAGTTGTAGGGAAATAAGAACATAGTAACAAATAAAACAAGCAATATCGTGATCAACTCACGCAAACATTGCTTGACATTCATCATCATTATTAGCACTATTAAACTGCTGTATGCAGTAGCTCAAAAAAACTAAAGGCAAAACTCATTGTGCTGACAAGGCCTTCAGGATATATTAACTAAAGACTAAAACAACCTCACGATAATATAAACTCTTATAAAACAATAAAATTAAAGCATATATTTTTTGGAAATATGTGTATTTGTAAATATAGTCAATTTACTGCTAGACAGTGATTTTCTTACTTCCCCAGTTATATTTTAAATGGGTTGTAAGTGTCTGAAAAGCATTAGATGAAACCTCTAAGTAAACAAGAGATTCCATTTGTAAAAGGCACTACCAAATTTTGTGCTTTATTTTCAAATGTAGAAGTTGATATAAACCTTACTATTCACTTTTCATATTGAATTTTTTAACATTGAATTTTGACTTTTTACATGTCATTTGATTAGGAAAATATCTTAAAATTATCCAGTAGTTTACAGAGGTTGAATATAAATTCTGTTAGTAAATAGCATTTTAAGACTATCAAATATGGAAATGGAAAGTCTATGTTGCTGGGAAGACTTTCTGCTTTCCAAGTTGTAAATCCATTTCACAATAATTATCTTGTCTGAATATACACATTGGTATCTTGCAAAAGTGGCTTGAATACATTTTTCTCAAACAATGGGAACAGAGAAGTCTTCATTAAACATGTATATGGATATCAAAAGGAAATTGATTTGTTTGAAGTTTTCACTAGGTTTTCTTATAGGAGTTTTTTTTTTCTTTTCTATGTGGTTCCATTCAATTAAAAATGCATATAAATTTTTAATTAGCCGCACAATCATGGTTATATTGCACTCCCCAGTGCACATGTGCTCTTTGAAAAATGTCTATGAGAAATGCTGTGCTTAACTGAACAGAGTGTCCTATTGCTGAACCTTGTTTTAATATTAAGAAACCAGAAATGGAAAAGAAAAGAACTAAGTAAACCTAAATAGTCGGAGGCTGTTGACTGCTTCAATTCACCTGCAGCTAACTCACCAAGTGGGAGACCCTGTTTGTTGAGAAACGCTGTGCCAAGGAGATAGCATTTAATGGCTTTGGCATGAAGAATGATTTTCATCAGCTGTAACAAACAAGTTCCTCATCTCCAACCCTACCATCTGTCCTCCTGGTTCCCACCCAGATCTCTATATATGGGCTCAGTTGAACAGGTTTCAGACTGCCTAAGGTCACTACACAATCAACCTTAACAGATGGCATCACAGCGAACATCTAAACTGTAGCAGTGGCCAAATGCAGAGGATGATCCTCATTGCTAAGGAAGAATGTCCTCTGTGCACACTGCCCTGATGTTCTGATTCTACTAAACATTGCATGGCAAAATAAGTCTCCACAGTATGTATTAACAGCTTGAGTAGACTGGTCTGTGCACTCATTTGACAGTGCATTTTCTAGCATAAAACTTTTTTTCAGGTGTTTGCATAACTATGATTAGATTGATAAGTAAATAATACCTACTACTAATAACCAATATAATATTATATATGTATTTAAGAGGAGAAGTAGACCAGATATGCCTTGTTTGATTTTGTTGTTCTTTAAGAAAATTTTCATGCAGTTGAAAAATAACACTATTTTCTGTAAAAATGGTCATATTCAGCTTAAGATAATCACAAATAATGATCAACACAATATCTTTTAGGTTTAAATATAATCCTATTTCAATAGAATCCATATGCATTTTTGTCCCAGCTGATGAATATTCTCACTTGAATTTCTTAACCTCACTTCAAGTTCAACCATTAATAGTGTTATCCTGACTCTAAAAACAGATTTAATTCAAAATTTTCATATTTATACCATGTGTAGTTTCATTTCTTCCATCATTTAGTTTAATATTTGGAAACAAATGATTCTAGAATATAAAGATCATCTAGTATTTTCTCTAAAGGTAAGAGCCTACTCATTTATCCCATCATGAGTCCAAATTATAGCTAATAGCAAATAACCTACAAATGAAATTTGTAAAAATCGTTTCTTGAGAAGCACATAGATCCAAGAGAGGCCTATAGATACTGTACGTTTTGGACTGCCAATAAAAAATGGTCAGCGAGAATTTTCTGTAGTAAAACTCTGCCTTCACAATTTTCATTAAGCACACTGAAAAAATGGAACACATAGTGAAGGTAAATTATTAAAATTAGAATAAAAATAAATCAATGGACAATAAAAGCAAAATTAAAGAAGCTGAGCATCACTATAGGAATATCAAAAAGTGAATAATGGGAAATATGAAACATAAAATAAAGGTGAGGTAATTATTAATTATAGAGATCAAATAAATTTCTTATAATATAAGATAATTAATTTTCAGACTAAAAAGTTTTTCACATATACCTTAAGTCCTCCATTTGCACCCTTGATATTTTCTCATGAAATTCCAGGTCCTGAGGATATGAAAGCCTCATAAAAACTGCCAGAGATGATAAGTTTACATACAGGGATCAAAAATCAGAATACAGCATTAGGAGCTAGAAGACAACAAGGTCAATGCATTTTGGGGAAAAATATTTTTTTTAACTTAGACATCTGAACATAGACAAGGAATTAACTAAAATGTGTGGGTAAAATGAAGATGATTTCAATAAATCAATTTATTAAAATATTACTTCTAGAGATAAAGTAGGGCATAAATCAGAAAAGTGTGACATGAAGGCAGCTGATTAGATCAGAGAATCAGAGGGAGGGCATAAGAAGAAAGTTTTCAATGAAAAAAGTCTTGTTGGGTTTATGCATGGGTTCACAATTCTTTCACAATTTTTGGAAGAAATGCCAGAATATTAAGAAAAAGATTGTGAACCTTAGAATTAACAAAGGAAAGGAAACCCTAGTGCATTATTATCTTGCCACAGTCAATCATATTTAAGATAAACATCACACATTTGTTTAACAAAAAATTGTCATAGACTTTATTGGGAGCAAGAAGGAAGTTAAGCTGGAAATTCTGATTGGTGACTAAACTAATGCTTATCATCATAGTAAAAAAGAAATAAAAATATCTAAAATTGATAAACAAAAAGTGCATTTGAAGATTATTGCCTATAATTAAGTAAATAAATAGCAGAAAAAACATTAAAGATTGGATATGGAAGTGGAAGATTAAGAAACTGGGTACAAAACCCACACCCTGCATCAGAGTACCCTTCTTTGATTCCCAGCTCCAGCATGAGAGGCAGCAGGGATGGCTCAAGCAAGCACTTGTGCTCCGCCACCCATATGGGAGACTTGTAATGGGATCCTTGCACCTGACTTCAGACCCCTGAGTGTTACTGGCACTTGGGTAGTGATCCAGCCCATGGGAGGTCTCTCTTCCTGTCTGTCTCTCTCTTTCTAATAAATTTTTAAAAAGATTGAATAAGGAAACACAGAGTTGGAAACTAAGCTATTATACTAGTATTTATGATTATTTGCCTTAGAATGCTATTTCCCTTAGAACCAACATTCTTTGTTAATTTGATAAATTAATTATAAGAATAAATGGAAAAATAATGAAAATATAAAGTGAAAACACAATAGTTGATGACTACAGAGGATTAGATATGAATACAGGATGAGGTGAAAACCAAAGGAGTCATTTAAAGACAAGCTGTAAACGACTGTTCTCCAGGTCTTACTAAGCTACAAAATAAAGAAGCACCCAACTCACTCCAATTATTTTCATCTCTACTAAAACAATGGCCAGAGAAAGAGAGAGACCTCTAGAAAAATATAAGCTAGGGAATTGTATGGTGACAGGTTATTAGACTGGGGTGAAGTGGCTTCAAAGGTTTTCAAGAGGGGATAACAAATTGTTAATACATTTATTTTTGTTTATTTGAGATGCCAAGTTACAAAGAAGCGGGGGTGGGGGTGGGGGACTATCCACTAGTTCACTTCCCAAATGGCCAAAATAACTTGTGCAAGACCAGGTCAAGGCCAAGCGCTAGGAGCTTCTTCCAGGTATCCCACATGAGAGACCTTCTTGGGCTCCCTCTTGGGCCATCTTCTGCTACTTTTTCCAGGCCATCAGCAGGGAGCTGGATCAGAAGTGGAGCAGCCAAGACTTGAACCAGTTTCCATATAGGATGTCGGCACTGCAGGCAAGGGATTAACTCACTATAACACAGCACCGGCCCCCACACAGGCATCTTCAGAGCAATGGCATTGCATAAATTGGCAAATATTTATTTAGGATAAATTACTTTAAAATAAATTTTCTTTCAATAGAAATATTCACATGCATGATTTCCATATAAATACAAAATTGACTCATGCTGATATTAACATCCATTAGATATATATTTTATATATTTTAATAATATAAGTAAAGTATCTATATATTTTAAACTTTTTATATGTCATTCAGTATTAATTAGATTTGAACATTTTCAAATAAGATATTTATTCATTTATTTCTTTTGTTACTTTATATCTTATCTCTTGTAAGGGTAATAATCTCTTTGTAACTAACATGAAAAAGTGATTTATAGAAGAATGTTGTCTGTTTTTCCCATGTATACATCAATGATTCTTTGACAATCTGTTGGTTGTCTTTCAATAAAAATTGACTTTTTTGTTTGAGGGTGATGTTCATAATGCAGTCAATTCATATCTTTTCCTATTTGTGATTTTGATGAGAATTAAAAAGTACTATATCTCTGTTACAATAGATATTTATATTTTATTCTAATTCTTGATTATTCATTTTATCTTTCTGGAATTAATTTTGATGTAATTCAAATTTTTTAATTTACTGTGTCCTAAAGTATTTCATTTTCCTCAAATTACAAATAAATTATCCATTCTCCACTAATTTACATTGATATTTTAATTGTATAGCATCTTTTTATACTGTAAATTAGTTAAATCATTCATGATTATCAAATAGAAGAATATTGTCAATATTATATGATTGTTCACACACAAATTTTCTTAGCCCATTAATATTTTATGAGATCAAGCAGTATAATTTGAAGTCAGCAGAATAATAAAAATATTCTGTCACAGAATAAAACCTGTTAATTACAGAACCTATTGAACCTATTGAACATTCTTCGTTTTGGCTAAATTTGGCCATTGCTCTGCTTTCCAATCCTTGTATATTCTGTCCCTGTCTTCACAAATTAGTAGGCTGAATCCTTACCTGGAAATTAAGTTCTACCCATTAGAGGAACTGATATGAGCTTTGGGGAGAGTAAATGAAACTGAAGCTGCTACTTATTATTATTGATGCCAGTGGGCATGGTAGGACATTTGAGAACTAAGAGGCAATTGCAGTCACACCCAGTACTCTTGTCCAAGTTTTGCATTAAGCTACTTGAGAGATGGTTTCAATGGTAGTATTGTAACTGCGGAAACTTCCTGACATGGAGCCTATCCCTACTGAGGAGACATCTCCCCAACTCAGTTAATTGACTCAAATGTGAATTTCATTCAAAAACACCACCATAAACATGCCTAAGAAAAATGATCTACCAGCTATTGGGATATCCCTTAATTCAGATAAGTTAATACATGAAAATCCACCACAACAGTTAAATCTCAAAAAGACAGGAAAATAAATGATACATTGTTTATTTCAGAATAGAAGGGTGAATTGACAATATAATAGCATGATGGACTACATGAACATGATTGCTAACTATGAGAATAATGATTGTAGTCACTGAGTTGAGAAAATGTTGTCCAAAAAATGAGAAAGTTTGGAATAAATATTCAGAAAAAAATTTTAAGTCATGAAGAGACAAATATCTAAGTGACTGATAAATGTAGGTTATATAATTTGGATGCCTGAAGAGCTTTAAAAAATTCCCCACAGTCTGCCATTAATTAGAATTGCCAGAAGAGGGAGTAAGGGCAGAGGAGCCTATGGCATTGTTTCTATTTCTGTTGTCCAAAAGATAAACAGAATAAAATTCATACTTGAAATAGAAAATGCTAACATTTATTTCTTATTTATCACTTTTATCTGAAAAACATCAGTGACATTAGTAAGATATTTGGTTTGCTTTATAATACAGACATCATGGTCTATCAATCTTCTAAAGGAAAATGCTTAGGGAACAAATCCCCGAAGAAAGACATTTAAAAGAATCAATCTGTATTTTGAAGATGCTTATTATCTTATTTCAGTAATGATTGTTGATTATGGTAATTGATCATTTCAATAATTTCTTATATAGATAATTGGTAAGAGTAATTTAAGTGCACTCCTATTTTAAATATTCTTAATTAGTAAAGCACATTTAAATAAATTACCATATTACTGAAGGTCACACGTAAATATGGCTCACCAAAATTTTACAAAGTTACAGCAAACTATATTCTGTGAAGTTTGAGATGGCTCAGAAAAATCCAGATTAGTTACATTAAGGTTAAAGTTTTGATAAAGGAGCATAATTTTCAGTAACAGAAGGAAAATAAGTCATGGTTCACATCAATTTTTTTTTTTTTACTTTTATTTTTTGCCAGAAAATGGTAAGGTTGCATAGAAAAAGATAGTATTTTTTTTTTGACAGGCAGAGTTAGACAGAGACAGAGACAGAGACAGAGAGAGAGGTTTTCCTTTTTCCTTTGGTTCACCCCCAAAATGGCCGCTATGGCCAGCACTCTGCGCCGATCCAAAGCCAGGAGCCAGGTGCTTCCTCCTGGTCTCCCATGAAGGTGCAGGGCCCAAGAACCTGGGCCATCCTCCACTGCACTCCAGGGCCACACAGAGAGCTGGAATGGAAGAGGAGCAACCGGGACAGAATCCGATGCCCCAACCGGGACTAAAACCTAGGGTGCCAGCGCCACAGTCAGAGGATTAGCCTATTGAGCCGTGGTGCCGGCCAAAAGATAGTATTTTTTTAAGGGTTTAACAACAGTAGCAAAAGTTGAGAGTGGAAAGATGTTTAGTTCCCAAGAGAAAATTATTTATGTTAATATCTAACTATATACTTACAGCACTTTCTTCAAGTTCCTTTATATTTTAACCACTTTTTTAAAGACTTATTTATTTATTTATTTGAAAGTCAGTTACAGGGAGAGAGAGAGAGAGAGAGAGAGAGAGAGAGATAGGTCTTCCATCTGCTGATTCACTCCCCAGATGGCCACATTGACAGTGGCTGGACCAGGTCAAAGCCAGGAGCCCGGAGCTTCTTCTATGTCTCCCACGTATGTGGCCATCTTCTACTCCTTTTTTCCCAGGCCATTTGCAGGGAGATTATTAGGAAATGGATCAGCCGGCAGTGGAACCCAGGGCCCAAATAGGATGCCAACCCAATAGGCAATGGCTTTACCTGATATGCCACAACACCAGCCTCCTCAACCAACATTTTATACAAATAGATTAAATTTTGTTATGAATTTTCTGTACAGTCAAAGATACAAGAACCAACAGCATTCTTTTAAAATGCCTCATATTGTTTACATTATATACTATAAGAGATAGATCATGTTTATAAGATTACTATTGTCCCTAAGGCTTGTTCCAACCTTCTATAAGGTGTGTCCCTTAGCAGGAGGTATAGGCAGCCTTCCCTGGAAACTACCAGTTCTCCAAAAGCCCTGGAGGCAAATCCACTTCAGAACAGGTAAAAATTAATGAACTTTAAAGCCAAGCTTACTTTTATAAGAAAAACTCATTTTTCTCAAATAAATGTCTAGTAACTGATGTGAATTGAACAGATGACTGAGAAAGGAAGACAAGTCTCCCAAACTCTGAGGACCACCTCTTAGAATGGAAACTCCCAGGTCAGTAGGTTGACTGACCCTCTGACTAACACTGGCCAATACCATCATCAGAGAACCCACACAAACCCTGTTTGAATGTCTAAATAACATTAAAATTAATACCCGGATAATTGTGATAGAAGATATTTTTGAAAGTTTTCAGAAATCAAGAGATCAAATATATAATCAAATTATTATGGAATTATAGAAACCATCATTTCTCATAAATGTAATGCTCATTGAAATAAAAACATTTTTATTGTTTGGATGTTTGGTTTGTTTTTGTAATAGATGTGAGGTTTTGGCAAAAAATTAAAGAATATAATATATTTATATTGAAAGTAATAATTTGGAGCCGGCGCCGTGGCTCAATAGGCTAATCCTCCACCTTGCGGCGCTGGCACACCGGGTTCTAGGCCCGGTTGGGGCGCCGGATTCTGTCCCGGTTGCCCCTCTTCCAGGCCAGCTCTCTGCTATGGCCAGGGAGTGCAGTGGAGGATGGCCCAGGTGCTTGGGCCCTGCACCCCATGGGAGACCAGGAAAAGCACCTGGCTCCTGGCTCCTGCCAGGATCAGCGCGGTGCGCCGGCTGCAGCGGCGGCCATTGGAGGGTGAACCAACGGCAAAGGAAGACCTTTCTCTGTCTCTCTCTCTCTCTCACTGTCCACTCTGCCTGTCAAAAAAAAAAAAAAAAAAAAAAAAAAAAAAAAAAAGTAATAATTTGGCCAGTGCCGTGGCTCAATTAGTTAATCCTCTGCCTGCAGCACTGGCATCCCATATGGGTGCCAGGTTCTAGTCCCAGTTGCTCCTCTTTCAGTCCAGCTCTCTGCTGTGGCCCAGGAGTGCAGTAGAGGATGGCCCAGGTCCATGGGCCCCTGCACCCGCATGGGAGACCACGAGGAAGCACCTGGCTCCTGGCTTCGGATCGGCATAGCTCCAGCCATAGCGCCCATTTGAGGGTGAACCAATGGAAAGAAGACCTTTCTCTCAGTCTCTCTTTCTCACTGTCTATGACTCCACCTGTCAAATAAATAAAAAAAGTAAAAATTTACTCTACAGATTATAGCTAAATTATTGAGTTCAATCAATATGATCCTTGCAATTAGTATGCAATCATTGTTTTGTTAAGCATCAGGCATTTACATTATTTTAGAGTAGTAGTAACGAAAAATAAGTTGACATTAAAATAATTTTTCCTCAACAGAGGCTTTCAACAAAAAAAGCACAATGTTCAATGTTTCTTTATGTTAAACTGTTAGATATATTGATAGTTATGGATTATTCTTGGATTCATATGTCCTTATGATTCTAACTAAAATATTCAAGCTACATTAAGTAGCAAAATAAATTATTAAACTCTATGTGTAACTTTGAAATCTTTTGAAAGGGCAAATAAGTACTACATGTTGTTAAAAATACAATTTAGAGTTTAGTAAAACTATAATGATATTTAATCAAAAAATAAAGAAGGAAAATAGTTAGCTTGGTAGCCCCTGAGGAAATCAGTGGTACTGATAACTAAATAATTAGAATTGGGCTTTGGTGAATATCTTTATTAACCTTATATTAATTTGCAAAGTGAGGATAGAAAATAGAGAAAGTATGATTCCCAGAAGTTGTTTGAGCTGTGCACAAAATAAATAGAAATCATAATAAAGGAGATGTTCATCTAATGTATAACCAAATGAAACTTTACAGTTACTTTGAGTCAAACTTCCAAAGCCTGTTTGTGCCTTCTTGAGAATAGTGAATCCCATAAAATGCTTCTTTGTCAGTTGAACAGATCCATCTATGTTTAGAAGACATTATAATAATAGACACATTGTGAGGAACGCAATACAAGTATGTATGCAAATGTAACTATATATAAATGTGTATGCAAAATATACATGTCATGTCTATTGAATCACGATAAATCTCTAAGCTAAAATTACTATGCATGTTTTTCAGGTATGTGAATTACAAATTTAAGTAGAAAACTTATCTTAAAGCAACAGCATCATGATAGGCTTACAGTAATAATCATCATAGTTATAATACAATGCCATATTAAAATTTCTGGAGAAGTGATATTGAAATGGTCTCACATTTCATAGAAATGAAGTCTTTTCCTACATTTCTTGTGACTGATTTTACTGTTGTCCATAAACAGAGTAGTGCACACTATAACATATGTTCAAAAGATTAAGTTACTAGTGCCACAGTCAGTGTGAAGGAGTCTCCATATTTTCCTAAATGGGCAACTTCAATAAGGGTTGTTCTTATTATCTCTCGTTTCCTTATACCTTTATGAAATGATTTTGATACAAGTGAGTAACTCCAAAAATTTCATTGGGAATAGGAAATAATTAACTTGTCAACTGTTAACTAAAATTTATCAACAAACTTTTTTTTAAAGATTTATTTATTTATTTGAAAGAGTTAACACAGAGAGAAAAGGAGAAGCAGAGAGAGAGAGGTCTTCATCCATTGGTTCACTCCCCAATTGGCCACAAAGGCCGGTGCTGCATCGATCTGAAGCCAGGAGCTACTTCTGGGTCTCCCACGTGGTTGCAGGGGCCCAACGTCTTGGACCATCTTCTACTGCCTTCCCAGGCCATAATAGAGAGCTGGATCAGAAGTGGAGCAGCCGGGACTTGAACTGGAACCCATGTGGGATGCTGGCACTGCAGGCATCGGCTTTACCTGCTATGCCACAGCCCTGGCCCCTATCAACAAACTTTCAGATTAAGTTAAAAATTATATTTTAAAAAAGGAAGTATCAGGATTATATTTTTAAAAAGTAAGTATCAGGATTGGAAAAGTCAGAAAGAATACAGAACTATTTTCCATAGAAGACTCAAAGAGAACTATCAGCTAACTAGAATACGTGCTTCTGGGTCGGATCCAGGAGGGGAATATCTCAGAAAAACATTTTTGTAGCATTAGTGAAATTGGCATATTGACTGTGGTTTAGATAATAATTTTGTTTTCAGTATTAAATTTCCTAAATTTGACAATGGTTCTGTGGTTGTGTAAGTGTATATTCTTGTGGAATCTCTTTTCATATAGTTCAAAACAGTAATATTCTTGAAACTTTTGAACAACATAAAAAGATATTCATTTTTCTGTTAAAATAAGAATATCAGGATTTGAAAGCCATTAAAAACAAATTTACCAAAATATTGTAATTGCCCTGTGTGTAACTTGCCAACTTGCATATTTGCATTTGAGCAATAGCAGTGATTGGGGGCAAGCACTGTGGCATAGCAGCTAAACTTGTCGCCTGCAGTGCCAGCATCCCACATGGGCACCAGTTATAGTTCCAGCTGCTCCGCTTCCCATCCAGCTCTCTGTTATGGCCTAGGAAAGTAGTAGAAGATGGCCCAAGTCCTTGGGCCCCTCCCCCGTGTGGGAGACGCAGAAGAAGCTCCTGGCTCCAGGCTTTGTATTGGCACAGTTCCAGCAGTTGCGATCATTTGGGGAGTGAACCAGCAGATGGGAGGCCTCTCTTTCCCTCTCCATCTCCCTCTCCCCCCACTGCCTCTGTCTTTGTAACTGCCTTTCAAATAAATAAATAAGCCTTTTTAAAAAAAAAAAATAATGTAAGCAATGGTTGACAACAGTTTTAGATAATTTCCACTGCTGATGGAATTAACATATTGTTACTATCATAATGGATATTTTAAAGTACTTTTTAAAGATACACAAGTTATTTAATTTAATTAATTTATTTGAAAAATGGAGAGAGAGAGAGAGAGAGAATGAACTACTATCCGCTGATTCACTCCCCAAATGGCTGCAACAATCTGGTGGAAACAGGCTGAAGACAGGAGCCAATAATTCCATCTGGTCTCCCACACAAGTGGCAGGGACCCAAGTCTTTGATCCATCATCTGTTTACTTCCAAGAGCATTAGCAAAGAAGCTGGAGCGAAGGCAGAGGAGGGACTTGATTCCAGGAACTCTGATATTCTATGTAGGCATCCTTTAGGGCACCTTTATCCACGGCTGCACCATAACTTTTGCGCCTCTGTGAATAATTATAAATGCCTTGGCCGGCGCCACGGCTCACTAGGTTAATCCTCTGCCTTGCGGTGCCAGCACACCGGGTTCTAGTCCCGGTTGGGGCGCCAGATTCTGTCCCGGTTGCCCCTCTTCCAGGTCAGCTCTCTGCTGTGGCCAGGGAGTGCAGTGGAGGATGGCCCAGGTGCTTGGGCCCTGCACCCCATGGGAGACCAGGAGAAGCACCTGGCTCCTGCCATCGGATCAGCGCGGTTCGCCGGCCGCAGCGCGCAGCCGCGGCAGCCATTGGAGCGTGAACCCACAGCAAAGGAAGACCTTTCTCTCTGTCTCTCTGTCTCACTGTCCACTCTGCCTGTCAAAAAAAAAAATTATAATTATAAATGTCTCGCATGTATAATCTTTTTTTTCATACACAAATCATATGATATCAGTAATATTATTAATCATATTTCAGAAGCAAAGGTTTAGAGCATCATGTTAATTTACCAGTTATTTAAACTTGCAAGATGTCTCCTAATCCAAAAAACATTCTCAGTGATTATGCATGTTGATCACGAAGGGAAATTGAGGAATTATCATTCACTTTAGCGATAAGAAAGTAGAACCCCAGATATTTTGTAACTTTTCCAAAACCACACAAATGAGAACTGAAATTAGATTCCAGATCAATTGGTTTCTTGGTGTATGGCTATTTCAGTAATGCTATACTGCTTATTTTGAAAGTCCAATTTTGTCATCAAGATACTTTTATACTTCTTAGTCTGCCTTTACTTCAAAATTAATCATAGGGTTCGGCATTGTGGCATATCAGGTAAAGCCGCCGCCTGCAGTGCCAGCATCCCATATAGGCTTTGGTTTGAGTCCTGAATGCTCCACTTCCCATCCAGCTCTCTGACGAGGCCTGGGAAAGCAATGGAAAATGGCCCATGTCCTTGTGCCCCTGCACCTGCAAGGGAGACCGGAATAAACTCCTAGCTCCTGGCCTGGGGTTGGCTCAACTCTGGCCATTTCAGCCATTTGGAGAGTAAATAAGCGGATGGAGACTCTCTCTCTCTCTCTCTCTCTCTCTTTTTCTGTCATTCTGCCTTTCAAATAATTAATCTTTCAAAAAAAATTGAGTTTTGGAAAATGTTGCTGTACACCAAAATCAAATAGCTAAAAAAGGAAATAAGAACAAATTCCAAGTTATCTTTTTTAACAAATATTTATGATATGATGAACATTATTTCCCCCAGGAAGAGTGGGACCAGAAAACATGTTTTATAATAGACATAGAACATTTAATCTTTTAAATATATATGTAATTTATTTGAGAGGTGGAGCGAAGCAGAGGGAGAATAATTTCCCCTCCCTTGATTTAATCTTCAAATTCTCACAACAGGCAGGGCTGGAGGCCAGGCCAACACTGTAAGTCAGGAAGTCCACCCAAGTCTCAAGTGTGGGTGTAGACAAACCAACCACTAGAACCATAACCTACTGATTCCCCTTTCAGCATGTGCATCAGAAAAAATTTGGAATCAGAAGCAGATTCCAGAATTAGAATCCAGGCACTTCATAAGGAGATGTGGATGTCTGAAATGGTGCATTGATACTACCCCAAATGGCTGCCCCAGCATTTCACCACTTAAAAGGGTTGATGGTTAAAAACACCAGGAGGAACACATATTTAATTAATTATTAAAACACAGCTTAATTATGTTTTGTTGTTAATGAGTTCTAAAAGGTTAATAAGGTAGCATCACCTTAGAGACACTTCAAATGGGAATATTAGTCAAAATTTAATAAACATGGAAACTAGAAATTTACATTAAACATATTTAAATTCTTCAGGGTTCTCTGTCGTATCAAGATTCAATGAATTAAAATCTTTTGAGATTCCAGGGGATATCCTATTTCATGTATTATGACTACATGAAAATGATTTAATTATAACTAGAATGGCATTTTAACAATGGTTTTGGAAAATTGATACCATTATCACAACTATGCTGATTTTTGCCAGAAAATAATATTTCTGAACATGACCACTTACTTTATTAATTAGCTTTATAATTTGTTTACAAATTATGTATTTTTTCTTTAAAGGACATCATTTCAAAACATTCAAATGAAGGAAATCCAGGTTTTAAATGCAAAAAAGAGTAAAATTGACCAAAAAAATAGAAAAGAAATGATGGTTTTGGATGACAATGAATTTGAAATCATCAATATCTATTTAGATGAGTAATTTCTGGAACATCCAGTTTTAAAATATAAGACATTTAAAAAATAGTCACAAATAAAGTTCAAGATCATCACATCTAATGTCCTTATTTACCAATTATCCAGTAGTAAGTCCATGGAAATATACAGTGGCCGTCTGGTTGTCCTTGGTTTCCTCCTCCACATTCATTCTCTACTGCTCTATGCTTCCTCCATGAGCATGAGGACTGTGTCTCCTATATGGGGGTTCTGATTAAGTTCTGCCTATGGAAGTCACCAAATGGAGCTCACACCAGGGAAGAGAGAGTTTGGCCTAATAAATTGCATTGTTTCACTTGCTGTCTGAAGTATTTAAGCTCCAGCTTGCTGGCCACCCTCTGTTCCTCCAGTTTTTACATGGTTCTAGTTAGATGTTTCATTTCTGGGCCTTCAATTCTGTAAGTGGTAACTACTTTCTACTATTGCTTAATCTCTAGATGTCACCAGTTCTTTTAACTTGTTTCACCCACTGTAGATTTATACTATACTAAGTTATTTAAGGTTAACCCTTCTGAACATACCATGAGTCTGGTATGTGACTCATATATGTACACATAAAAAAATATACCAGAGAAAGCAACCCATGCTTGTATGTAACACAGTTTCATTGGTTTATACAAATGAAGAAACACACAAAACACAGGGAGTCATTAAATTATACAAGAGAGTGCACAGGAAATAAATGAAGTGATAAAGGAACAAAGGAAAACTTACAGATAAGTGTTTGCAATTTTTTAGGAATATTACTTTGGAAGGGAAAGAGAGCAAGGGCAACAGAGAGGGAGGGAGAGAAAGGAAGATAGCTCCATATCAGCTGATTCACTCTCCAAATAGCTGTGATTTCTAGGGCTAGGCCAGCCCCAAATCAGGTGCCAGGACACCAATCCTGGTCTCACATGTAAGATTTGGCAGAAACCAATAACTTGAATCATCTCCTACTGTCTCCAAGGTACTCATTAGCAGGAAGCTGGAATTGGAAGTGAAGCTAGGACTTGAATCAGGCACTCCAATATGGGGTGCAGATGTCCCACCAGTATGTTAATTGCTACACCACATATCAGATTGCATTTTTGATGGATTTTTGAGGCACGAGTTCATTGAAAATGTGACATTTGAAAAAATACTTGAAGATGCTCTGTAGATAAGTAAAATGAGAACATTTCAAAGGGGACTTATAAAATGCATCTGAATATAGCAAATTACCTCATTCTTTGTGTAACTGAAGTTGTCTTTCTGTGCTTTCATTTTTTTGAAGGCTAGTGTTGCTGAATGTGGAATTCCAGAATGACAAAATTAATTCTGAAAGATTGGTAGGTGTTAAATCTATTGTTTCCTTAGATGTGATCAATTATTTTCCTCTTGCAGCTTGCAGGGCTTTGTTTTTCTCATTTGTGCTTACCGGTTTGAGTTCTCTGTGTCTCTGTGTGGATTTAAGTTTAACCTCGATTGACTTTGCTGCACTTTTTGGAGTTGTGGAGTTTCACACCAAATTTGAAACACTGGTCATTGCTGTTAGGGCTGGACAGTGGTGCAAGAGCTGTGAAAAACAGTATAGCAGTAGCTACTAAAAATGTTAATATATAACAATTAACATATAACATATGATCCATGAATGTTTCTGGGAATATATACAACAGAATGCAAAGCATATTTGCAATACAATGAACAGAACTGTACATCCAGAGCAGCATTATTCACAGGGGCGAATGGTGGAAGCAACCTCAAACATCGGCCAAATGACGGGTAGATAGCAAACTTTAGCTAGTATGTGCACACAGGGAATGTTATGTAGCCTTTAAAATAAAGGAAATGCTAACACATGCTGCAACATGCTAAACCTTAATGACTAAGTTAAGTGAAATAAGCCAGATGCATAAGTTGAATTATACTATGAATCCATTTATTTATAATACCTGGAGAGTCGAATCCATAATCTTTTCCTTCCTTAAAAGGAATCTAATGCTTAAAAATGAAATAAAGTAATATGAAACCACAAAATACTTAATTAAGTGCTCTGTACATAAAAGGCACAGAGTAAATAGTTATGGAATATATACCAAGTTAAAAGAGAAAACTAAGAATAGAGTTCCTACAACTTAATTCTCTTTCCAGTATGTACTCCAGGATTTTCTATGAGATAATTACACATTTAGCAGTTAGGCAAAGTATATGTTATCTAAAAAGATCCAAAAATATTACATTATTTATTTCTAGTTGAGGATAGCTAGTGTCAGCTATTATCTGGTGTTACTCATACTGCTGTTTAAAATTACTTAACCATATCCATAAATCAGAAGTATAAAATAAAGTTAAAATTGTTGTTCTTACAAATGAACTGGAAAATTAATTCAACTAAAATTATGTCATTAATTTAATTTTTAATGATACAAAGAAAACTAAAAATTGAACTTTCTGAACTTTATTCTAAGTTATATTTTCAATCAAAGCCTGGCATTCATAACACATAATTAAATGTGTTTTTAGTCCACGTAAATCATAACTATAGAAGGAAACTAAGCATTTTAATGCATTTATACCTATGATATCTCTTTATTATTCTCATTTGAAAAACACAATTTTATAATAAAAAGAAACCATTGGGCTTAAGTAAAATCTTTTTACTTTAGTGGCAGAATTTCCATATCTCTTTGCCAATCATTGTTTTTGCTAACAAGACAACTAGCATTTTTATCAAATTAAAAGCCTTAATTATATCAGTCCACATTTCAAGGTATAGGGAAGAATATAAATGTTGTTCATTTCAGTACAGACAGTAGGTTTATCACTTGAGAATATTTGTTTACTTCCAAATGGAATTAAAGCATGAAATTTAAAGAAACCAGTAAATGAGATATAGTAAACCTTGACACTTTAACTTTATGTGATTTAAAAGCATATTAAGTGGATTTACGTGGCATTTTAAAAATTATATGAATATAGTTTTGTCATTTTAGCATAGATATCCCTCTTTTTATATACAAATATATGCAGAAGAATATATAATACTTAATACAGCCTCAAACTCATACATATGATAGAAGCCTTCCATATGTATTCATATGCTTTATGTTATTTGTTACAGTGAAGAAATCTCATGAGAAGGACATGCTCCTTATAGTCCCTTATCCATTTCAGTGTGTTACATTAATGTAAATATGTGCTTTATACATAAGAAATCTTATTAACAACTTTATATTTTCGTTGTTCTCTTCTGAAAGTTTTAGGTACATATGAATTTGAATACTGGATATGCCTTATTTGCCTATTGTCCCCACATCAACATTGCAAGCTTCTTCAAAACTAAAACTGTGTCACACCCTTCACTTATATAATGCCCTTTACCTCACAAGTATTCACAATCACCTAAACCAAGTTAAATTTAATCAGTGCTATTTTCACTGTGCTTTTAAGAAGCAAGATCCATTTCAGCAACCCTTAATTACGTATGTCTACATTATTAGGATGTGAATATTATAACTGGACCAAATACACATTTCTTTTCCTTTTCATATTCTGATGCACAAAAGCAAACTACTGAGCTTATGTCTGAACAAAGTGTCTGTCCAAAGAGATAAATAATGCTTCCTTCCAGAAATTGGCCTTGAGAAATCCAACTGTGGCTGTAAAGTAAATTGGCTCTTCCCAGTCAGCACAAACCATAGGTATGAATTTTTTGTAACAAAATGCAGAGGGATATGAATGACTAAGGGCATAATAAGCATGGGCTCTAGGCTGAGTGGGCTTCATCTGAACTAATAAAATACTGAAATCATGTAACACAATACTATGCCTCTTTCAGATATCAGCCAAATATGTTTTGTATTTGCTTAGGTATCTGATATGCCCTCCTCATGATAAAGTAAAGCCATCATGTCCCAAAGAAATGCACTGATATTTGAAATACCCTGTTATCAGACATGCAACCAGCTTCAGCTTCTGGATCAGCAGTCCAAACTCCTTTATAGTCTCCTTAAAGACTTCAACTAATCCTCACTCACAGAAAGGTAGTTCTTGAGATGCTAATATGCTGCCCCCCTCACCTACCAATAGATGAAACTTTCTCTTTCTTTTACGCTCTAACATTGTCCTCATTATATTGAGTCGGAACCAAGGACAGAGACCAAGCTTTTGGTAACAATATTGTAAGCAGAACTTTGATCGTCTATCCCGTTAACAATTAATGTTATTGTGGTAGTATAGATACATTTACAATATTTTAATGGTTGTATCCCTACATTTAAAACATAGGTGAATTTAAATATATTTTTGAATGTGCTTACTTATTACTCTACTATATACAACGTTTATATCATGTGTGTTGTTCATTTTGTAAAGTTTGCTTACTTACACTTTTCTTAATAAATTGTAAGTAAAATATTTTAAAATGAAATCTTTATAGCATTTTGTAGTGATAAAATATAATTTTAGTTTCTGAGTTAATGATAGATAGCTTTCAAAGTTCACTCTTTCATTCTTTGCTAGTAGTGCTCAGCATGAAGTTTTAATAACCAAAAAAGAAGCAAATAGTATAAAATGTTTAAAACAAAAACCTTTGGGGCACTTTCCAGCGTATTATATTATGTGCTTGCTCTACTCTTTTTGGAATAATCTAAACAAATTAAATCAGGTAGCTCAAAGGTTCCTCTGCTGTAATATTTGACTTCCATTCTGGCACAGTGACACTGGACTCTCTACTGATTTCTAAATTGCTTTATTGTGTAATTTGGGAGGACTAGAGGAATAGAATCTACAATCAGAGGCAGCTGGTCGAAACAGGTGTTGCAGAAAATTATAATCCTACTTTGATTAATCCTGTTTTTTACAGCCGCCCTCTAGTTATGCATGACAGGTATCCAAATAATCAAACATACAGACTTCATTGCAACAATCTGAGCTATTGTCAGGAGAAACATCAGGAATTACTGAAGCATTGATGCCAAAATAATGTGTGTTTCATGAAATAGGCTTTTGTTATTTCATTATTCCTTCAATTTTCTGGGGAAAATAGAAGTGTGTGTCTGCGTGTGTATGTGTGTGATCTTTCATCACAAAGCTGTTGGTGATGGTGATTTTATAACCCATAAATTTAAATTATACTGTTTCAAAATAATGTGAAAACACAGTTGTGTGTTAACAAGTCCATGGTAATTGTTTTAGGTAGCATCTGGAATTATAAATGCATCTGTAACAAGGCATATACAACATTAAGGATCACTCTGCAGCTATTAAAACACTGCAGTATTTTCATTTGTGTGTCAGTATATCCCTAAAGCATTTCTTCTCCTGATCTGCTTATTCTTTCTCTACTTAGCACATTCTGTTTCCTGAGTTACACACAGCTTACTGGAACTGTCCAGCCCTCAATCTGTTTGAGAATCTCTGTTGGTTTATTTGGTATAAGGATTACCACATGAGTGATTTGGTGTGATCTGAAACTATCCAGTCTATTCAGAAGAGCTGACACATGGAAAAAAAAATTTGTCTCCTTTTGCAAATCAACTCCCACTAAGAAAACGAAAATTTTAGTTAAAAAAAAAACAAGAAACATGAGAGTTAAGACGCACATACACAAGTATGTATATAGGAAATGAAATATATTAATTATTTGTAAATATCTGACCCAGATTTCCTTGCTCTGTTCTTACTACTCATCTGATTAAATTTCTTCACTGGCTTCCTAAGTCTCTCAAGATAAAATCTATAGAAATGACCATAACCTACAGACTTAATATCTGTTCCCAGTCCCTGTTCCTTACTGCTATTAACGGGTTAAATTTAATGTTGGTATTCCTCTTCTTACTCTACCACAGACACATGTTTCTCCACATTAATCTTTTGATATTTCTCTTCTCCCAGATGTATCTCTGACTCACTTGCTTACCTCAAATCGTTCTGGGCGCAAATGTCACCTTTGTAATACTTCCTTAACTTTCTTGTAGAATATTACTACCCCCAGCTCACCTTTCTCATACTTTAATGTGCATTATTTTATTATTTGAGTTTCAGCACAATGATGTCATTTTTTATTTTGGTGATCAAATTTTTCCAGATTTGACCATTCTGAGGTCTTCCATGTTGACTTTTGTATTATTTTCGCATGCCCCTTTTAAAAGTTTTTCCTTACATTCTGGTAATACAAGATAACTCTCCATGAATCCCAAGTTCCTTGGCTTTCTCACTGAGCAGATGCTGAAAATGCATACTGTTCAAAAATGTGTTCACATACCTACACATATCTATATGTGTTTCTTCATTTTTGTCTATGTGTATTAATGATTAATGTAAACATGAAATCATACTGATATATTTTACTTCAATCCAGCCAAAACCACAGGTTTCATTCTAGCCTTTCTTCCTTTTTCTGAAAAGTGAAAAACCCGGATCCTAGTAAACTTTAATTTTTTTTTATTTATTTGTTCATTGCTGGCATACAGGTAACACAATTTAAGAATCACTCTTACGAAAGTGTATGCCATGTAGAATGCAGTGTTTACGTATAATTGCTTTTCATTTATTCTTAACATATCCAATCCAAACACTTCTTTCCAAAGGTTCTTAATATAAGTTCTTTGTTTTACCATATCAGGGTTCTTGGGTTTGAGTCCCAGCTGCTCTAGTTCTAATCCAGCTCCCTGGTAATGCACCTGGGAAAGCAGTAGAAGTAGTCTGCACATGGCAGACAAGAATGAAATTCCTAGTGCTTGGCTTTTGCCTGGTCCAGTGCTGGGACTGAGAGATTGAGATTTTAAATCTCTCTCTCTCTCTCTCTCCCCCCCATCTCTCTCTCCCTGTGTGTGTGTGTGTGTGTGTGTGTGTGTGTGTGACTCTGCCTTTCAAATAAATACATCTTAAGAAAAGCCAACATTTCTTAAAGAGTAATATGAGATGTCCTTTGTAGCTATATTGTAATGAGAATAATAAGATCAAGAGTGCAACCTAATAGTAGAAAGGAAAATGTGTGCTTACTAGACAGATAGTTTTATGCTCATATACTTTCAGGTCTCTTTTCTTCATTATGATTCCCATAGCAATACAGAGTAATTTTTCTATTATATCAAGATGCATTATTCTTCTCATGTATAATTATAAATTTTTCACAAATTTAAAATTCACCCATCTTCTTAAGAAATTTAGCAGTTAAGACACAGAATGTAAGATGTCACACATAGGCATGGGACGTTTTGTTTTACTTCAGTATTTACATATTGTGACTAGAAAGCACACTTGCCCACCATTTTTATCATTATAGCTAGTGAGTTTTCATTGTTATTGGCCAGGTGGCAGATCTGTTCACATTCCAGAAATTTACTTTTGAAGATTCCTACAAAGGGCTCCCCTGGCATTAGTCAACAGCAGAGGATGCCTGCTTTAATGTGAACACTTGGTTCAACATCTGTCATTTTCTTTTCTGCTCATACCCTGAATCCTTGCTTTTTCCCTTTGTTCCCAAACATGTGTTGTCTGAATGATTTTACTTTGCTTTATTCTACTCTTGTATTCTAGAATATAGTTATTTTAATGTAAAGGTCTTTAATTTGCCTAGTATAAAGGTAATCAATGTGATTAAAACAGTCATATAGTACAAATGTCTGCATAATGAAATATTAAAAATTCTTAGTAATTTTTATTAACTAAGGTTACTGGGTGGATATGCTATATCTTCAAATTATCACTTATTTTCTTTTCCTTTCAGTAACATGCTTTCAATTTAGTTTATAATCACAGGCTAAATGAACTACTAACCATAATGTTCAAAAAGCAAATGTAGAAAAATGATTGTTCCTTTTACTATGAGAAACAGTGACTTGATCAGCTCTTGTCCTGACGGTTGATGTACAATGTAATACTTTATCCATTTTAGTATTTTTTTTGTTCTAGTACCATTGGTTGAACTCTGTAATTAACACACAATTATTCTTAGGTGTTTAAATTTTAACTGAAAAGTGATCCCTGTTAGGACTTTGGAAAACATTATGTTGAGTGAAATAAGCCAATCCCAAAGGGACAAATACCACTTGTTCTCCCTGATAGGTGACAGCTAACTGAGCACCAAAAAGGAAACCTGTCAAAGTGAAATGAACACTATGAGAAACGGTGACTTGATCAGCCCTCACCCTGACTGTTGATGAGCAGTTAATATGTTATCCCTCTTAGTATTTTTTTTTGTTTGTTCTACTTAATACTTTTGGTTGAATACTGTAATCAATACACAATTCTTCTTAAGTGCTGAAATTTAACTGAAAAGTGATTGCTGTTAAATATAAGAGTGGGAATAAGAGAGGGAAGAGATGTGCAATTTGGGACATGCTCAAGCTGACTTACCTCAAACAGTAGAGTTAGAAACATACCAGGGGATTCCAATTCAATCCCATCGAGGTGGCATGTACCAATGCCATCTCACTAGTCCCAGTGATCAATTTCTGTTCACAATTGATCATAATGATAGGAGTAAGAACCAAAGGGATCACAGAAACAAGAATAGTGTCTGCAAATACTAGCTGATAGAATCAAAAAGGGAGAGAATGATCCAACATGGGAAGTGAGATACACAGCAGACCCATAGAATGGCAGATGTCCTAACAACACTCTGGCCTCAGAATCAGCCATTAAGGCATGCAGATCCCGCTGAAATGCCCATGAGAGTATTTCAGGCATGGAAAGCCAAGACACTCTGGGGGAAAAAAAAAACCTAAATGAAAGATCTCCACGAGTGAGATCCCAGTGGAACGAATGGGTCATCAAAGAAGGAGGTACCTTTCTCTGAAGGGAGGAGAGAACTTTCACTTTGACCATGGCCTTGTCTAAAAATGATCAGAGTCAGTGAACTCAGGGGGCTTCCATAGCCTTGGCAGCTCATGACAAGAGCCTAGGGTGATTACTGATGCCATAAACAAGAGTGTCAATTTGGTAAGTCAACAACAGGAGTCACTGTGCACTTACTCCTCATGTAGGATCTTTGTCCTTAGTGTGCTGTACATTGAGATCTAATGCTATAACTAGTACTCAAACAGTATTTTTCACTTTATGTTTCTGTGTGGGAGCAAACTGTTGAAATCTTTACTTAATGTATGCTAAACTGATCTTCTGTATATAAAGAGAAACAAAAATGAATCTTGATGTGAATGGAAGGGGAGAGGGAGTGGATAAGGGGAGGGTTGTGGGTTGGAGGGATGTTATGGGGGGGAAGCCATTGTAATCAATATTCTGTACTTTGGAAATTTATATTCCTTAAATAAAAAAAAAGAAAAATGACTGTTCCACACGCATACAGACAAAGGCTGTAAATAGCAATAAAATCATAAGATGTCCATTTCATTCTCATACATTGCTTTTTTTTGTTCTCTATTAACAATCACAATCAGGGAAACCATATGATATTTGTCTTTTGGGTATTTGCTTGCTTCACTAAGCAAAATGGTCTCCAGCTGCATCCATTTTGCTTCAAAAGACAGGATTTCATTTTTTTTTTGGCTGAGTAGTATTTCATCATGTGCTAAAACATTCTTCATGACAAAACAATAACTAATACAGAGGTTTGGTGAATATATTACTATCAGACAAAGTAGACTTTAAGACAAAATAGAGTGATTAATTTTCTCATAAAGAAGTTACAAATTAGAAATTGAGGAGATGGCAGGACTATAATTTTTCTGAAACCAGTAGGAGAATCCTTTGTTTTCTCTTCCTACTTATTGATGTTCCTTAAATTTCTCTGACCTAACTCCAATCCGTGTCTCATCCTCACATGACATTCTCCCTGTGTATCTGTCTTCAATGTGATTCTCTTTTTATAAAGAGATCAATTAGTGTGTTTAGGGCCCCATCTATTCCAGTATAGCCTCATCTTAATTAATTACCTCTACTACAACACTGTTTCCAAATAAAGTTGCATTCAACATATCTCTTAGCATATCTCTTATTTGGGATGGTGGGGTGCTGATTAAACTTATATACTTGACTAATGAAAAGGTACAAGGAATTTCAAGATAAATTAAGGAACAAAACCAACTACAAATGAATATCTTTTATGAATATGGATGGAAAATCCCTTAACAAAATAATAACAGCATTTAGCAGTATTTGGGCTGGCACTGTGGGATAGTAGGTTAAGTCACTGCCTAAAACTTTGGCATCCCAAAAGGGCAACAGTTCATGGCCTGGCTGCTGTATTTTTTTATCCAGCTTCCTTCAAATGGCCTGGGAAAGCAATGGAGGATGGCCCAAGAGTATGGATCCCTGCCACTCATGTGGGAGACCCAAAAGAAGCTCCTGGCTCTTGGCTTCAACCTGACCCAGCCCTAGCCATTGGAGCCACTTGGGAAGTGAACCAGAAGATGGAAGACCACTTTGTCTCTCCCTCTGTCTTTCTCTGTAACTCTGCCTGTCAGAAAAATAAAATAAATCTTAAAAAAAGAATTCAGCAATATATTTAAAGTATTCAACAACATGACCTTGAGGTTGCAAGGTTGATTCAACACATGAAAACCATTCAATGTGATAAATGATATTAATAAAATAAAAGGTAATAAAAAAGTCATCTCAATATGTGCAAAAAGGCATTTGACAAAACCCAATACCATTTGGATAAAAACACTGAATAAACTTAGAATAAAAGAGAATTTATTTAATGTGATAAGCAGTATCTCCAGAAGACACATAGCTAATATCATTTTTTTAAAGGGTTTGACACTTTGCCAGGTTTGCACACCTGTACTCAACTTTCCTTCTTTATTTTTTTTTTTTTGCTTTCAAACTTTTATTTAATGAATATAAATTTCCAAAGTACAGCTTATGGATTACAATGGCTTCCCCCCCCATAACGTCCCTCCCACCCGCAACCCTCCCCTTATCCACTCCCTCTCCCCTTCCATTCACATCAAGATTCATTTTTGTTTCTCTTTATATACAGAAGATCAGTTTAGCATACATTAAGTAAAGATTTCAACAGTTTGCTCCCACACAGAAACATAAAGTGAAAAATACTGTTTGAGTACTAGTTATAGCATTAGATCTCAATGTACAGCACACTAAGGACAAAGATCCTACATGAGGAGTAAGTGTACAGTGACTCCTGTTGTTGACTTACCAAATTGACACTCTTGTTTATGGCATCAGTAATCAGTTAGTAGTCACCGATCAGGGAGAACATATGATATTTGTCCCTTTGGGACTGGCTCAATTCACTCAGCATGATGTTTTCCAAATTCCTCCATCTTGTTGCAAATGACCGGGTTTTGCTGTTTTTGACTGCTGTATAGTATTCTATAGAGTACATGCCCCATAATTTCTTTATCCAGTCTACTGTTGATGGGCATTTGGGTTGGTTCCAGGTCTTAGCTATTGTGAATTGAGCTGCAATAAACATTAATGTGCAGACAGCTTGTTTGCCAATTTCATTTCCTTTGGGTAAATTCCAAGGAGTGGGATGGCTGGGTTGAATGGTAGGGTTATCTTCAGGTTTCTGAGGAATCTCCAGACTGACTCTATTTATTTATTGAAAGAGATAAAGAGGAATTATCAGTGAGAGAGATCTTCCATCCACTGTTTCACTCCTTAAATGGTCATAATGACCAGAGCTGGCCTTTCCAAAGCTATGAGCCCACAGATTCCGCTGGGTCTCCCACGAGGGTACAGGGGCCTGAGCACTCAGGACATCTGCTGCTGCTTTTCTAGGCCACAGCAGAGAGCTGTATTGGAAATGGAGCAACTGTGTATTGAACCAGTGCCAATATGGGATGTTGGCATTGTAGGCAGCAGCTTAACCTACTACACCACAGTGCTGGCCTCTAATTAATATAATGGTTAATGATGAAAGAATGAAATATTTTTCCCTTGAAATCAAGAAAAAGACTTAATATCTGTTCTTTTCGCTTCTATTCAACAATATACTTATAGGGTGAAAGTTCCTGACTTAATAAAGAAAAAAATCACATGCTATATATGCTAGCATATATAGTAAAGACAAACTTATCTTTGTGGTGAAGAAGGAAAATTAATTGATGCTGGTTTTGATGTTCCAACTTAAACTACAAATGTTATGACAGTTGTGTGCAGTAATTGCTTAAAGTGGAAAAAGTACTTAATTTGTGTATTTATGCATATTAAAAAATTGCATGACTATATATATGCATGTGTGTGTGTATAAGTTTTTCAGAACTGTTGTCTCAAGCATCCATCTGAAGTGTTGGAATAGAAGCCACACAGATAAGGGAAAACCACTAGAGTAAAATACAGAATGTCATATAGTATAGCAATTCCAATCCTAGGTGTAAAAAAAAGATGCCTCAAAATGTATGTGCAACAAATTATTTTTTATATCTGCACATTTTCATAGCAGCCTTATACATAGTAGCCAAAAAAAAAAATGGAAAAACCCAAATTCCCACCAACTGAATAATGGATAAACAAAATATGCTGCACAATAGAATATGTTCAACAATAAAAAAGGATAAAGCTCTAATACATATTACAGAATGCAGAGATCTTGAAAAATTATGCTAAATGAAAGAAGTCATGTGCACAATAGACACATGTGGAATTCTCATTTTTAATCAGTTGTCACAGGATTCAAGACTACAGAGACAGAAAACAGATTAGAAGAAGGAGGAGCAAAATGGAAATCACTGCTAACAATTTTCTTCCAAGGGTGATAAAAATGTTCTGATATTGGATATTCATATGATTTTGCATCATTTTGAAAATGCTAAAAATTGACTAATTATGTATTACAAAATGGCTAAAATGGCTGAATTTTATGTTATGTGAATTTTATCTTAATAAAAAAATCCACAAACAAAAATGCCACAAGAGACTTCCCTGTATTTTCCTAGTACTTTTACACAAGTAAAAATTGCTTAAAATTCAAATAACAATCTTTATACATGCTCTTAAATTGCCTTCTTCAAATTGACACCAAGTTTACTCTTTCAGCATAATTAAAGCATTTTTATTATACTGAGATAGCAATATTACATTCTTTTGTGTTTTTATAGGACTGTCAAGCTATACTTGAAATATTTAAATATTTTAATTTACTTTAATGAGATTTAGCCCCTTTCATTATTTCCATTACCTTTAAAATTTTTATGAGTATATTATTCAGGTATTAGTCATTTTTCTTAATCTATTTATTTATATTTTTATATATTTTATATTTTATATATTTGTTTTTGTATGTTTGTATATATTTTACATATTTGTTTACATACTTGTATATATTTGTTTATATTTTACATTTTTAATTACAAAAAATCTTTGTTTTAATTTCTTGGCTACTGTAGGTAGAGCTGCAATAAACATGAGTACAGATGCCTCTTAGATAGACTGACTGCATTTCTCTTGGATAAACAACCAGTAGTGGAACTGCTGGATCATATTATAGTTCTATTTGTGCTTTTTAAAAAAAATTCCATAATGTTTTCCTTAATGGCTATGTTAATTTACATTCCCATCAACAGTGCAAAGGATTCTCTTCTCTCTACATCCTGGTCAATATTTGTTATTTTTTGTTTTCTCTGGGAAGAGTCAATCTGACTGAAGTGAGGGTATATCTCATTGTGGTTTTGATTTACATTCTCCTGACATTAGTGATGTTAAGCATATTTTCATATACATGTAGGCCCTGTATATGTATTCCTTTGAGAAACGTCTGTATATATCTGCTGCCCACCTCTTAACTGAATTTTTTCTTTTTCTGCTATTGAATTGTCAGATTTATTAACCTCTTGCAAATATTTTTCCCATTCTGTAGCTTGTCTGTACACTCTGCTGACTGTTTCCTTGACTGTGCAGAGGCTCTTTTGTGAACCCAGGAACTGTGATATGCAATGCGGGTATTACAAGCAGCACCTTAATCATTATGCAAAATGCCCACTCTCTGATTTCATCTTCACGATATGAACTTCATGTAATTTATTCAGTAAGATGGTAGGTCTTTCCATTTATAAGTTTATTGTAACACATCTTAATGATTATCACACTTACGAGGTTCACTCACATTTCTTGGAAAGTTAATTTCTAATTGTTTTAGAGTTACCTTTATTAAGAAAAATTAATATTAGCAACAAAATAATTGAGTGTTTTATATTTTCACAAAATTAGAGACAATTTTAGTTTCTTCACTAATAGGATAAACAAAGTACTCCACAAGAGACTAAAGAATGATAATGTTGATGAGTGACTACACATGCTTATCTTCTTCTTTTTTTTTTGAGTTTTGTGTATGCAGTTAAATAAATTTTATTTATATAAAGGGAACAGATTCATGTATTCAATATATACAGTTTTTTTAATTTTTATTTAATGAATATAAATTTCCAAAGTATAGCAAATCAATCAATGTGATACACCACATTAACAAACTGCAGAAGAAAAACCATATGATTATCTCAATAGATGCAGAGAAAGCATTTGATAAAATTCAACACCCTTTCATGATGAAAACTCTATGCAAATTGGGTATAGAAGGAACATTCCTCAGTACAAACAAAGCAATTTATGAAAAACACATGGCCAGCATCCTATTGAATGGGGAAAAGTTGGAAGCATTTCCATTGAGATCTGGTACCAGACAGGGATGCTCACTCTCACCCCTGCTATTCAATATAGTTCTGGAAGTTTTAGCCAGAGCCATCAGGCAAGAAAAAGAAATTAAAGGGATACAAATTGGGAAGGAAGAAGTCAAATTATCCCTCTTTGCAGACGATATGATTCTTTATTTAGGGGATCCAAAGAACTCTACTAAGAGACTATTGGAACTCATAGAAGAGTTTGGCAAAGTAGCAGGGTATAAAATCAATGCACAAAAATCAACAACCTTTGTATATACAGGCAATGCCACGACTGAGAAAGAACTGCTAAGATCAATCCCATTCACAATAGCCTCAAAAAGAATCAAATACATTGGAATAAACTTAACCAAGGATGTTAAAGATCTCCATGATGAGAATTGCAAAATCTTAAAGAAAGAAATAGAAGAGGATACCAAAAAATGGAAAAATCTTCCACGCTCATGGATTGGAAGAATCAATATCATCAAAATGTCCATTCTCCCAAAAGCAATTTATAGATTCAATGCAATACCAATCAAAATACCAAAGACATTCTCCTCAGATCTGGAAAAAATGATGCTGAAATTCATATGGAGACACAGGAGACCTCAAATAGCTAAAGCAATCTTGTACAACAAAAACAAAGCTGGAGGCATCACAATACCAGATTTCAAAACATACTACAGGGCAGTTGTAATCAAAACAGCATGGTACTGGTACAGAAACAGATGGATAGACTAATGGAACAGAATAGGAACACCAGAAATCAACCCAAACTTCTACCGCCAACTTATATTAGATCAAGGATCTAAAACCAATTCATGGAGTAAGGATAGTGTATTCAATAAATGGTGCTGGGAAAACTGGATTTCCACGTGCAGAAGCATGAAGCAAGACCCCTACCTTACACCTTACACAAAAATCCACTCAACATGGATTAAAGACCTAAATCTATGACCCGACACCATCAAATTATTAGAGAACATTGGAGAAACTCTGCAAGATATTGGCACCACCAAAGACTTCTTGGAAAAGACCCCAAGGCACAGCCAGTCAACGCCAAAATTAACTATTGGGATTGCATCAAATTGAGAAGTTTCTGTACTTCAAAAGAAAGAGTCATGAAAGTGAAGAGGCAACAGACAGAATGGGAAAATATATTTGCAAACTATGCAACAGATAAAGGATTAATAACCAGAATCTACAAGGCATCAAGAAACTCCACAACATCAAAACAAACAACCCACTGAAGAGATGGGCTAAGGACCTCAATAGACATTTTTCAAAAGAGGAAATCCAAATGGCCAACAGGCACATGAAAAAATGTTCAAGGTCACTAGCAATCAGGGAAATGCAAATCAAAACCACAATGAGGTTTCACCTCACCCCAGTTAGAATGGCTCACATACAGAAATCTACTAACAACAGATGTTTATCTTATTCTTAATTTCAATGGAAAAATGCTTTTATTTTATACTATAATAGTTTGTTTTGATCTTTTGATGATATTTCCTGTAATGTTTTGACATAAAAAAATCACTTACGATTTTTACAATTATGCTTATATTACTGAAACACTACATACAATTATGTTTCAATACTATTATTATTATCACTCTTTTTAGCATAGTGTTGTTTGTTATAGTATTTCAATATTTATTATTATTTGCTTTAGTATTTTATTCTTTCATTTATTTAGTTCAAGTGTTTCTTCAAGTTTTTTCTCCTTAAAAATCATGTATTCACCAGTCTTTCTAGATTTTCTTGTATTGAAAATGTATTTTCATATATCTTTTTAAAAATGAAGTGGACATATACCTTTATATTCATAATTCATTTCTCTAAGAGAATTAATTTTCACATATTTGTGTTGCTGACCTGGGCTCTATTGCCAGTCTGACATTCTCCCATGCATTTTTTTGTCTAATAACTTAAACTAGTATACCTTGACGTCTAGACTTGAAAATTTTGACTAAAGATCATGGAGTGTACTACTTCGCAACAGACCAAATGACCTCAAAATGTGTCAAAATATCTACTTAGTGGTAGGGAGGAAATGAAGATTAGACAGTGGGAAAATGTGAGAGATGAGCTGGCATCTTTTTAAGAACTATTTATTTACTTACTTATTTGAAAGACAGAGAGACAGAGCAGAAAGAGATTGCTATCTGTTTGTTCGCTTCTCAAATACTCCTCATATACCTGCAAGAGCAGGGACTGGGCTGGGATGAAGTCAGGTGCCTGGAATTGTACCCAAGTCTCACACATGGCTAGCAAGAACCCAAGTAATGAGCTATGATGGCTGCTTCCCTGGGTGTACATAAGCAATAAGCTGGGATAGGAGGTGAAGCTGGAACTAGAACCCGGGACTCAGTCATAGAATGTGGGCACTCCAAGCAGTTTCTTATGTGCCAACTGCCCAGCCTTAATCTGCTTTTTGTAATTGTTTGTTAGGTGTATTCACAAATTTTAGACAAAGGGTCATAAACTGAAAATCGAAGCCTTGACCCATCAGTGATTGACTTCTGGAGGCCAACAAGGAAAGCACATATTATCCATCCAATGGATATGAAGACAAAATTAGAGCTTCCAGGATCTCTAATTTATGCATACTTTTCCTTTGAAACATGACAGATTCTGGGTAAATACTTTTTGAGCTAGATAAAGAGTTTTCTGTAGGACCTGCCAGAGGAAAGGACTGGGGCACTATATCCTTGGAACAGGTTTAATCAGGAACAACTGAGCATCACCAAAACTGTAAGCCAATCTTGTTATTTGCTTTATCTCTGTTGAACTAAGATAATTAGTCTCCATCTATCTGCTTGCTGGAATAAAAGATGGAAACTGCTAAATAAAAATAATCATTGGAAGTCTCTGCTCTGTAATTTTTTTTCTTATAGAGAACATCTGGTAGTCAGTAAAAAAAATAATTTGTGTGAAAATAGCAAGGTCTGTACAAAAAGACATACATGATATTAACAAGCAGGTGATCCAGGTATAGGAAATATCAAAGAAGTGCTTTAATTCAATTTGCTAAAAGAAAGGGAAATATGAACAATAAAGAGGAAAAATGAAGAATTTCACGAAAGCATTGCATCTAAAAATTTAAGTAAAGGGATTTACACACATTAAGTCAAATGAATAAAGAGCGGGCGTAGCCATCTTAATATCAGACAACAAAAACTTTACCACAAAAACTGTTAGGGGAGACAAAGAGGGGCACTATATAATGATTAAGGGATCAATTCAACAGGAAGATATAACGATTATCAATGTATATGCACCTAACTATAGGGCACCGGTTTAACTAAAAGATTTGTTAAGGGAATTAAAGGGAGACTTAGACCCCAATACAATAGTACTGGGGGACTTCAATATTCCACTCTCAGAAATAGACAGATCAACAGGACAGAAGATCAACAAGGATACAGTAGATTTAAACGACACTATAGCCCAAATGGATCTAACAGATATATACAGAACTTTCAATCCTACAGCTAAAGATTTTACATTCTTCTCAGCAGTACATGGAACCTTCTCTAGGATTGACCACATACTAGTCCATAAAGCAAGTCTCAGCAAATTCAAAAGAATTAGAATCATACCATGCAGCTTCTCAGACCACAGCGGAATGAAAGTGAAAATTAGCAACTAAGGAATCCCTAGAGCATACGCAACACATGGAGATTGAACAACATGCTCCTGAATGAACAATGGGTCATAGAAGAAATTAAAAGAGAAATCAAAAATTTTCTGGAAGTAAATGATAACAGCACAACATACCAAAACTTATGGGACGCAGCAAAAGCAGTGTTAAGAGGAAAGTTTATATCAATAGGTGCCTACATCAAGAAATTGGAAAGGCACCAAATAGATGAGCTTTCAATTCATCTCAAGGATCTAAAAAACCTATAGCAAACCAGACCCAAATCTAGTAGGAGAAGAGAAATAATTAAAATCAGAGAAGAAATCAACAGGATTGAATCCAAAAAAAAAAAAAAATTACAAAAAATCAACCAAACGAGGAGCTGGTTTTTTGAAAAAATAAACAAAATTGACACCCCATTGGCCCAACTAACTAAAAAAAGAAGAGAAAAGACCCAAATCAATAAAATCAGAGATGAAAAAGGAAAGATAACAACAAACACCACAGAAATAAAAAGAATCATCAGAAATTATGACAAGGACTTGTATGCCAGCAAACAGGGAAACCTATCAGAAATGGATAGATTCCTGGACAAATGCAACCTACCTAAATTGAACCAGGAAGATATAGAAAACCTAAACAGACCCATAACTGAGACAGAAATTGAAACAGTAATAAAGGCCCTCCCAACAAAGTAAAGCCCAGGACCAGATGGATTCACTGCTGAATTCTACCAGACATTTAAAGAAGAACTAACTCCAATTCTTCTCAAACTATTCAGAAAAATCGAAAAAGGGAGTCCTCCCAAATTCTTTCTATGAAGCCAGCATCACCTCAATTCCTAACCCGGAAAAAGATGCAGCATTGAAAGAGAATTACAGACCAATATCCCTGATGAACGTAGATGCAAAAATCCTCAATAAAATTCTCGCCAATAGAATGCAACAACACATCAGAAAGATTATCAAACCCAGACCAAGTGGGATTTATCCCTGGTATGCAGGGATGGTTTAATGTGCACAAAACAATCAATGTGATACACCACATTAACAGACTGCAGAAGAAAAACCATATGATTATCTCAATAGATGCCGAGAAAGCATTTGGTAAAATACAACACACGTTCATGATGAAAACTCTAAGCAAACTGGATTTGGAAGGAACATTCTCCCAAAGGCAATTTATAGATTCAATGCGATACCAATCAAGATACTGAAGACCTTCTTCTCAGATCTGGAAAAAATGATGCTGAAATTCATATGGAGACACAGGAGACCTCGAATAGCTAAAGCAATCTTGTACAACAAAAACAAAGCTGGAGGCATCACAATACCAGATTTCAAAACATACTACAGGGCAGTTGTAATCAAAACAGCATGGTACTGGTACAGAAACAGATGAATAGACCAATGGAACAGAATTGAAACACCAGAAATCAATCCAAACATCTACAGCCAACTCATATTTGATCAAGGATCCAAAACCAATCCCTGGAGTAAGGACAGTGTATTCAATAAATGGTGCTGGGAAAATTGGATTTCCACGTGCAGAAGCATGAAGCAAGACCCCTACCTTTCACCTTACAGAAAAATTCACTCAACATGGATTAAGACTTAAATCTACAACCTGACACCATCAAATTATTGGAGAGCATTGGAAAAACCCTGCATGATATAGGTACTGGCAATGACTTCTTGGAAAACACCCCAGAATCACAGGCAGTCAAAGCCAAAATCAACTATTGGGATTACATCAAATTGAGAAGTTTCTGTACTGCAAAAGAAACAGTCAGGAGAGTGAAGAGACAACCGACAGAATGGGAAAATATATTTGCAAACTATGCAACTGATAAAGGGTTGATAACCAGTATCTACAAAAGAAATGAAGAAACTCCACAAAAACAAAACCAACAACCCACTTAAGAGATGGGCCAAGGACCTCAATAGACATTTTTCAAAAGAGGAAATCCAAATGGCCAACAGGCACATGAAAAAATGTTCAAGGTCACTAGCAATCAGGGAAATGCAAATCAAAACCACAATGAGGTTTCACCTCACCCCAGTTAGAATGGCTCACATGCAGAAATCTACCCACAACATATGCTGGAGAGGAAGTGGGGAAAAAGGGACACTAACCCACTGTTGGTGGGAATGCAAATTGGTTAAGCCACTATGGAAGTCAGTCTGGAGATTCCTCAGAAACCTGAAGATAACCCTACCATTCAAACCAGCCATCTCACTCCTTGGAATTTACCCAAAGGAAATGAAATTGGCAAACAAACAAGCTGTCTGCACATTAATGTTTATTGCAGTTCAATTCACAATAGCTAAGACCTGGAACCAACGCAAATGCCCATCAACAGTAGACCGGATAAAGAATTTATGGGACATGTACTCTATAGAATACTATACAGCAGTCAGAAAAAAACGAAACCCAGTCATTTGCAACAAGATGGAGGAATTTGGAAAACATCATGCTGAGTGAATTGAGCCAGTCCCAAAGGGACAAATATCATATGTTCTCCCTGATCGGCGACTACTAACTGAGCACCAAAGGGGAAACTTGCTGAAGTGAAATGGACACTATGAGAAACAGTGACTTGATCAGCTCTTGTCCTGACGGTTGATGTACAATGTAATACTTTATCCATTTTAGTATTTTTTTTTGTTCTAGAACCATTGGTTGAACTCTGTAATTAACACACAATTATTCTTAGGTGTTTATATTTTAACTGAAAAGTGATCCCTGTTAGGAATTTGGAAAACATTATGCTGAGTGAAATAAGCCAATCCCAAAGGGACAAATACCACTTGTTCTCCCTGATAGGTGACAGCTAACTGAGCACCAAAAAGGAAACCTGTCAAAGTGAAATGAACACTATGAGAAATGGTGACTTGATCAGCCCTCACCCTGACTGTTGATGAGCAACTTGATATGTTATCCCTCTTAGTATTTTTTTTGTTTGTTCTACTTACTACTTTTGGTTGAATACTGTAATCAATACACAATTCTTCTTAAGTGCTGAAACTTAACTGAAAAGTGATCTCTGTTAAATGTAAGAATGGGAATAAGAGAGGGAAGAGATGTGCAATTTGGGACATGCTCAAGCTGACTTACCTCAAACAGTAGAGTTAGAAACATGCCAGGGGATTCCAATTCAATCCCATCAAGGTGGCATGTACCAATGCCATCTCACTAGTCCCAGTGATCAATTTCTGTTCACAATTGATCATAATGATAGGACTAAGAACCAAAGGGATCACAGAAACAAGAATAGTGTCTGCAAATACTAGCTGATAGAATCAAAAAGGGAGAGAACTATCCAACATGGGAAGTGAGATACACAGCACACCCATAGAATGGCAGATGTCCTAAACAGCACTCTGGCCTCAGAATCAGCCCTTAATGCACGCGGATCTGGCTGGAAAGCCCATGAGAGTATTTCAGGCATGGAAAGCCAAGACACTCTCTGGGAAAAAAAACCTAAATGAAAGATCTCTGCGATTGAGATCCCAGTGGAAAGAATGGGTCATCAAAGAAGGAGGTACCTTTCTCTGAAGGGAGGAGAGAACTTCCATTCTGACTACGACCTTACCTAAATATGATCAGAGTCGGTGAACTCAGGGGGCTTCTATAGCCTTGGCAACTCATGACAAGAGCCTAGGGTGATTACTGATGCCATAAACAAGAGTGTCAATTTGGTAAGTCAACAACAGGAGTCACTGTACACTTACTCCTCATGTAGGATCTTTGTCCTTAGTGTGCTGTACATTGAGATCTAATGCTATAACTAGTACTCAAACAGTATTTTTCACTTTATGTTTCTATGTGGGAGCAAACTGTTGAAATCTTTACTTAATGTATGCTAAACTGATCTTCTGTATATAAAGAGAATCAAAAATGAATCTTGATGTGAATGGAAGGGGAGAGGGAGTGGATAAGGGGAGGGTTGCGGGTGGGACGGACGTTATGGGGGGGGAAGCCATTGTAATCCATAAGCTGTACTTTGGAAATTTATATTCATTATATAAAAGTTTGAAAAAAAATTTTGCTACCAATTTTAGTGCTACCCAGTCTATTGGTTTCAGCCAGGTTATTGTTAACAGGGAAACAAAAAAATTAAAAAAAAAGAAATATTATATGTTGAAATCTTTACTTAACATAGATTTAATCATAGGTATATAAAGTCAATTGAAAATTGATCCCAGTAAAAAAAAAAATAAGAGTGGGTACAAGAGCGGGAGGAGGAAATTTTAACTGTAAAGATGTGTAGTTCTGCATACAGTCCTATGGACTTACTTGAAAGCTTGTCATGGGACTCCAAATCCCATTAAAATGGGTGGTAAAAATGCCATTTTAATTGTTAAAGTGATCATATTAAATGTTAAATTGAACATATAGATAGGATTAAGTGTTAAAGAGATCATATAAATAGCATCAAGTGTCTGTTAATAATAATAGACAGAATTAAAGGAGAGAATTAAAGGAGAGAATGTTCCAATTTGGGAAGCATCCACACAGCAGACTCATAGAATGACAATCACTTAATGTAACACTCCAACCTCAGAATCAGTCCTTCAGGCATTCGGATGTGGCTGAAAACCCATGAGAGCATAACAGGCATGCAAAGCCAAGACATTATGGCAAAAAATGTCCTACATGAAGGATCTCTGTGAGTTAGACCCCAGTGGAAAGAAGGGGCCATCAAAGAAGGATGTACTTTTCTCTGAAGGGAGGAGAGAGCTTCCACCTTGTTTATGGCCTTGCCCAAATACTGACAGAGTTCGTGGTCACAGAAGGCTTCCATAGCCTTGGCAAGAGCCTCAGGTGATCACTGACATCATAATTAAGAATGTTAATTGTTAAATTAATAACAGAAGTCACTGTGCACTATTCCCCATATAGGATCTCAGTCCTTAATGAGTTCTACTACGAGAATTAACTGCAAAACTTGTTCTCACATTACTTTACACATTGTGTGTGTTTGTGTGTTGGTGCAAACTGTTGAAATCTTTACTTGGTATAGAGTTGGTCTTCTGTATATAAAGTTAAATTAAAAATGAATCTTAATGAAGAACGGGATGGGAGAGTGAGTATGAGGTGGGACGGGAAAAGGTGTAGGAGGGGGGTATGGAGGGAAGAACCACTATATTCTTAAAGTTATACTTATGAAATTTGCATTCATTAAATAAAAGCTTCAAGAAAAAAAGTGAAACATATACTTATGGTTCTTGGATCATAGGGAACAAAAGAAAGGAATATTACAAATAGATGAGTTTCAAAATAAATAAACACACTGTGGTGGGAGATAATTTTAAACATAATGATTAACTTTTCTTGAGAAACAATGCAAGTTATAGAATAGCCAAGTAATATATTTAAAGTGTTAAAAATGCATCTACTTAGAATTATGTAGCCAGCTATAAAAATATTCAAAAATGAGGGTGAGATGTAGACCTTTTCAAATGTGAAATTGTGAGATAAATCATTACTAGCAGGTGTACACTAGAAATTATGCTAAAGAACATTCATGAGCAGCAGGTATTAGCAGTTACACTACAACTGGGATGAGCACATCCATATTAGAGTGTTTGAATTCGATATATGGCTCTGCTCCCAATTCCAGCTTCTTACTACTGTGTTCCCTGGGAGGCAGCAGGTGATGACTCAAGTGTTTGGGTCCCTGCCACCAACATAGGTTTCCCAAATTGAGTTCTTAGCTCCCAGCTTTGATTTGGCTCAAATTTTCTCAATATTTGATAGGAGAAATATGCGAAAACAATTTGGGGGGGGGTGAAACAGTGGATGGGAGTTCTCTCTCTCTAGCTTCAACCTCTCTTTCTCTCTCTCCCCTCTACTGTGATAAGTCAAATAAATAAATTTTTAAAAATTAAGAAATAGAAAATTTATGAAGGTGGAGGAAATGATAGGTGATTCAAATTCACAACTAAAGAAAGGAATTAAGAATATGGAAGGTAATAAATTTAAAGACAACTATGAAAAACTACCTTTTCTTTCATCTTACTCTATCTCCTAATTGCTTCATTGGACAACTTTTAAAAGCAACAACATTTAATTGCTGAACATACGATAGATTAAATAAAAGGGAATCCTGAATAGTGTTTCTTTCTTTTCTTTTTTTTTTTTTTTTTTTTTTTGACAGAGTTAGACAGTGAGAGAGAGAGAGACAGAGAGAAAAGTCTTCTTTCCGTTGGTTCACTCCCCAAATGGCTGCTACGGCTGGAGCTACACCGATCCAAAGCCAGGAGCTAGGTTCTTCCTCCTGGTCTCTCATGCGGGTGCAGGGGCCCAAGCTCTTGGGCCATCCTCCACTGCCCTCCTAGGCCACAGCAGAGAGCTGGACTGGAAGAGGAGCAACTGGGAATAGAACCCGGCGCCCATATGGGATGCTGGTGCTGCAGGTGGAGGAATAACCAAGTGAGCCACGGTGCTGGCCCCAAGGAATCCTGAATAATGTTAACTTCATCCAAAACAATTCAGGATATTAAAAGCAAAGAATAAAATACAGAAAAAATAGAGTTAACAGTAGAATTGAAGACTTATACTCAGTTATAAATACATTAATAAATTAAATAAATATCTACCTTTTAAAATAGTTACTTTATTTATTTGAAAGGGAGGGAGAGAAACATGGGGAATGGAGAGAAGAAGGGAGGGATGGAGAGAAAGAGTTCACCACTTACATGACTGCAGCAGAAAAAGGTACGCAGGACAAAGCTGGAAGCTGGATATTCAACCCAGGTCTCCAGTGTGGGTGGCAAGCACTCAACTTCTTGAGCCATTAATTACCTGCTGTGTCCTAGGTTGTGCATTATATTGGCAGGAAGCTGGAATCAGGAGCAAAATCTGAGACTCAAACCTAGGAACTCCAAAATGGGAGGTGGGTATCCCAAGTGGCATCTTAATCACTGTGCCAGTCATTCACTCCAATATTTTCCTTTAAAATCAAAGAACATTAGATTTGATATTCTTCAAAAAAGTAGAGCCCAACTTTAGTTGCTAAGAAGTTTAGAAAAATAATAAATCAAGCAAAATATAAGAAAAACAAGGCTAATGTGGATTTAGTATCTTTAATAACAGAAAAAGTAAATTTTGAGTGAAGACAAAAGGTATTGTCAAAATAACAAGGGAAACTTTATTGTAATTAAAGTCAATTCATCATAAAAATATAAAAACTTAAAAATGTATGTACCTAAAGGACCATTAAAATGCACAAGGCAAAAACCAACATAAAAAAATAATAGGAAAACTGACAATCATAGCTGGAGATTTTTGCAATACTTTCTCAAAGTTTGATGGAAGAAATATACAAAAATCAACAATGTGTACGCAGTGATCGGCGACAACTAACTGAGCACCAAAGGGGAAACTTGTTGAAGTGAAATGGACACTATGAGAAACAGTGACTTGATCAGCTCTTGTCCTGACGGTTGATGTACAATGTAATACTTTATCCATTTTAGTATTTTTTTTTGTTCTAGTACCATTGGTTGAACTCTGTAATTAACACACAATTATTCTTAGGTGTTTAAATTTTAACTGAAAAGTGATCCCTGTTAGGAATTTGGAAAACATTATGTTGAGTGAAATAAGCCAATCCCAACGGGACAAATACCACTTGTTCTCCCTGATAGGTGACAGCTAACTGAGCACCAAAAAGGAAACCTGTCAAAGTGAAATGAACACTATGAGAAACAGTGACTTGATCAGCCCTCACCCTGACTGTTGATGAGCAGCTTAATATGTTATCCCTCTTAGTATTTTTTTTGTTTGTTCTACTTAATACTTTTGGTTGAATACTGTAATCAATACACAATTATTCTTAAGTGCTGAAACTTAACTGAAAAGTGATCTCTGTTAAATATAAGAGTGGGAATAAGAGAGGGAAGAGATGTGCAATTTGGGACATGCTCAAGCTGACTTACCTCAAACGGTAGAGTTAGAAACATACCAGGGGATTCCAATTCAATCCCATCAAGGTGGCATGTACCAATGCCATCTCACTAGTCCCAGTGATCAATTTACGTTCACAATTGATCATAATGATAGGAGTAAGAACCAAAGGGATCACAGAAACAAGAATAGTGTCTGCCAATACTAGCTGACAGAATCAAAAAGGGAGAGAATGATCCAACATGGGAAGTGAGATACACAGCAGACCCATAGAATGGCAGATGTCCTAAACAGCACTTTGGCCTCAGAATCAGCCCTTAAGGCATGCAGATCTGGCTGAAAAGCCCATGAGAGTATTTCAGGCATGGAAAGCCAAGACACTCTCTGGGAAAAAAAAAAAAAAACAAAAAAAAACACCTAAATGAAAGATCTCCACGAGTGAGATCCCAGTGAAAAGAACGGGTCATCAAAGGAGGTACCTTTCTCTGAAGGGAGGAGAGAACTTCCATTCTGACTACGACCTTACCTAAATATGATCAGAGTCGGTGAACTCAGGGGGCTTCCATAGCCTTGGCAACTCATGACAAGAGCCTAGGGTGATTACTGATGCCATAAACAAGAGTGTCAATTTGGTAAGTCAACAACAGGAGTCACTGTACACTTACTCCTCATGTAGGATCTTTGTCCTTAGTGTGCTGTACATTGAGATCTAATGCTATAACTAGTACTCAAACAGTATTTTTCACTTTATGTTTCTGTGTGGGAGCAAACTGTTGAAACCTTTATTTAATATATGCTAAACTGATCTTTTGTATATAAAGAGAATCGAAAATGAATCTTGATGTGAATGGAAGGGGAGAGGGAGTGGATAAGGGGAGGGTTGCGGGTGGGAGGGACGCCATTGTTATGGGGGGAAGCCATTGTAATCCATAAGCTGTGCTTTGGAAATTTATATTCATTAAATAAAAGTTAACAAAGAAAAACAATGTGTACGCAGTGTGAACAACTTCACTCAACTATACCTAATTAATAAAAATGATATAGACATAAAATTAAAATTTGCATGTCTTATCACCAAGAAATTTGATTACAAACTATAGGACATGACCCAGAATATTTATAGCAGTACTAAAACTGAGCAGTTGGCATTTTGGCACAACAGGTTAAGCTGCAACTTATGAAACTGATATACCATATGAGAGTGCCAGTTTGAACTGTGGCTGTTCCACTTCAGATCCAGGTCCTGTCAATGTCCCTGGTAAGACCCCAGATTATGGTCCAAGTACTCGAGTCCTTGACACCTATATGGAAGACACAGATGCAGTTCCAGTCTCCTGGCTTTGACCTAATGCAACTCTGGCTATTGTAATCATTTGAGGGCATGAAACAATAGTTAAAAGGTTTCTCTCGGGGGCTGGCGCCGTGGCTTACATGGCTAATCCTCCACCTGCGGCGTCGGCATCCCATATGGGCACCAGGTTCTAGTCCCAGTTGCACCTCCTCCAGTCCAGCTCTCTGCTGTGGCCCAGGAGTGATATGGTGGATGGCCCAAGAGCTTGGGCCCCTGCACCCGCATGGGAGACCAGGAAGAAGCACTTGGCTCCTGCCTTTGGATTGCTGCAGCACCGGCTGTGGCGGCCATTTGGGGAGTGAACCAACGGAAGGAAGACTTTTCTCTCTGTCTCTCTCTCTTTCTCACTGTCTGTAACTCTACCTGTCTAATAAATTAAAAAATAAATAAATAAAAAGTTTCTTTCTCTTTCTTTCTCTCCCACTCTCTCTCTCTTTCTGTGTGTGTGTTTCTCTCTCTCTCACTTTCATTCTTTCAAATAAATAAATGTATAAATAAATCTTTTAAAAACTTTTTTTTAAGTTTTAAGGATTTTATTCAGTGAGAGAAATGCATAGGAGAGTGAGGGCTATATTTAAGGGAGAAAGGGAAGTCCAGGTCCATACCAAGCAGAAAACAAGCCAGGAGCCATATGCAGCAAGCATTTGGTTATGAGCAGTTGCGAAGTGAAGGCAGAGTGAGCAGGTGGCCCAAAGGCCACATGCCCAAAGGCCTGGGCAACAAGGGCAACAAAGGTAAATAATGGGGAAAGAAACTAAAAATATTTTAAAAGAAAGCATTAATTAAAGATGAGAAACTATTCAAGTGTTTATGTCCATCAATGGTAGAATGAATAAATTGTGATATACTTATATAATAGAATATTAAAAAGAAACAAGAATACATAAACAGCTACCATCTGCAATGTCACAATCATAATATTGAGCAAACTCTTTTTTTTTGACAGGCAGAGTTAGACAGTGAGAGAAAGAGAGACAGAAAGGTCTTCCTTCCGTTGGTTGGTTCACCCCTCAAATGGCTGCTACGGCCGGCGCTCTGCGCCGATCTGAAGCCAGGAGCCAGGTGCTTCCTCCTGGTCTCCCATGCGGATGCAGGGCCCAAGCACTTGGGCCATCCTCCACTGCCTTCCCCGGGCCACAGCAAAGAGCTGGACTGGAAGAGGAGCAGAGGAGCATCCGGGACAGAATCCGGCACCCCAACCGGGACTAGAACCTGGGGTGCCGGCAATGCAGGAGGAGGATTAGCCAAGTGAGCCGCGGCGCCAGCCTAAATTTTTAATTTTGTTCAATGTTAGTAAATTTAGTTTGCCATATTGGTCAGCATTGATCTATAGCATCTATAAAAAATATGTTCGATATTCTAGAGCTAGGTGTTAATATTTTTTTCTTACTATTTTAAACAGGTTAAAATATCTGAAATGGATTTGTTCTCAGAAATCCTGACGCAATTTTTGAAAGTGCCCTTATTGTAAGTCACTGATGTTATATTTTTGGGTTCTGTGTTGCCATTGAGATCTCATCTTTATTATTGAATTGCTATGTCAGTGTTTCTGAAACTGGTTTATGAAGTTTCTAAATCAGAATCAACTTTAATTTTTTAAATGCAAATTCTGAAGAGGCTCATCTACACATAACAAATGAGAAATTGGCACTGGATTCTTCAAATAGGCATTTTATAATAGTCTCCCTAGTGATTCTAAGGCAAGTCCAATTTTAAAATTCCCGATTCAAAACATTTACTAATTTAGCTGGTATGTCTCTTTTAGCCCCTATGAGGTCCATTTTACCACAGCATACACATAGCAAACAGATGGGAGTAGTGTCTCTTGTGGAATGCCCAAAATGAACATCAACAAAAATATCTTTTCCTGAGCATGTAATTAACTGTAAGCAAAGAAATGGCTCTAACAAATTTGTGCTATTTTAAAGACACCAGAAGTTCTCCAAGTGTATGTCGTAATGGTGTAGATTTCAGAATATTCTTGTTTGTGAGAAATTTCACGGGTTAAATAATACATGCAGGAAACGGAGAACAATAGACAAAGTAACACACATTTAAGCTTTTCAAGTGAATTTTCAGGAACCGTGTTCCTTCAGTTCTGTAATTCTGAAACATCTAGGTGGTGTGTGGACCACGTAGAGGACTTGGTGACAATGCACAAGTCAGGTCCCATGCCATTCCAATGAGATGGTTCTCTGTATCCTTTCTAGCTCTGTGGTGACTCTGCTACATACTCACATTTTAGAATTTCAACTTTCGGCCGGCGCCGCAGCTCAATAGGCTAATCCTCTGCCTGTGGCGCTGGCACCCCGGGGTTCTAGTCCCGGTTGGGGCACTGGAGTCTGTGCCAGTTGCTCCTCTTCCAGGCCAGCTCTCTGCTGTGGCCAAGGAGTGCAGTGGAGGATGGCCCAAGTCCTTGGACCCTGCACCTGCATGGGAGACCAGATGGAAGGACCTGGCTCCTGGCTTCAGATCAGCGTGGTGCGCTTGCCGAAGAGAGCCAGCTGCAGTGGCCATTGGAGGGTGAACCAACGGCAAAAGGAAGACCTTTCTCCCTGTCTCTCTCTCTCACTGTCCACTCTGCTTGTCAAAAAAAAAAAATTAAAAAAAAAATTTCTACTCTGGCCATCAGAGTTAATAGAGAAACTGTTTTGTTTGAAGCTGTTTATTTAAAATACAGCTTTTCTTTCTTCTCACTGCCACCACAATCCCTAGTATATTTTGCTTATACATAGCACCGTCATCATCTTTATCACAGTTCCATCGTAATTTAACTGCACAAGAGACTCCAACAGTGCTGCCTTTCTCTTTATATGGAAGATGCTAATTATGTTATGATAGAGTCAACCCTGGTCCCAAATGCATTAATTGCATTAAATCCAGTGTTGATTATATCTTTAAGTCTTTCTCAGCCTACGTGTTACTGTGTTGTTTATATTCTCTGTCCTTACAATGTTTCACTGCTTATGAATCTACAAACAAGGATTGCCCTTTGTCTCACCTCATCAAGCTGTCAAAGTTGACTTCCCAACCTGGATTTATGATTGGAGGAAAAATTAGTACACACAGCTCCTCACGTAGTTCTTATGTATTACTGGTTATGCCTGGTATACCTTCTTCATTCTGTTGCTTTGGTCAGGTATTGAATTCATGTTCATAAGCCCTGCAATTCCTAGCTCCAACTGGTATAACAATTCTACTGTAAAACAGCTTGTGATGCTTGTGGAGTTTCAGTTCCTGGAGTATGATACACTACTACCATTCTCTGTCCTCACCTTCATTTTTGGCAAAGTTGTTGTCTGGGGATCACTGTTTCTGATAGGGTATAACAAAATAATTGACATAATATAAAACGATTCCTTAAGTAAGAAAAGTCAAATAACCCAACAAAAGAAAGGAGAAAGGATATTAACAGGCAATAATAAAAAAGGAGATACAAATGGCAAGACTTTAAATTTTATTGAAATTTGATCAAAATATTGAAACATGGCATTGTTATTTCTGATTGGAAACAGTTTAAAAAGTCATAAAAGAAGCCAGTATTGTGGTGCAACAGCTTAAGCACTGCTTGGGACACCAACATCCCATATCAGAGGACTGAGTCCCAGTTCCCTGCTAATGAACTTGAGAAAGCCATGAAGGACGACTCAGGTACTTGGGCCCCTGACACTCATATAGGAGGCCTAGAAGGAGTTCCAGGCTCCTGTCTTCCACCTGGTCCAGCCCTGACTGTTGTGGCCATTTGGGTAATGAACAAATTTATAAATGGAAAATTCTCATTCTCTCTCTCTCTCTCTCTCTCTCTCTCTGTGTGTGTGTATGTGTCTCTTTCTCTACATCTCTCTTGATCATGCTACCTTTAAAATAAATAAACCTTTTTCAAAATTGATAAAATTCATCCACTATATGTATATGTATATATATATATATATAAATGGATACTGTCACCCATTTCTAATGAAATAGGAGATTGATAAATTACCTTATAGATATTTATCCCTGAGAAGCATTGGTTAATGTAAACAAAAATGCTGTATTCAGGCACTAAGGCAGTAAAATAAAAAATTAGAAACCCTTTAGTAGGGTTATTCTTGAGTACAACGTAGACTGAAAGTAGATCATTGTAAAAATTGGGAGAAGGGGGAGGAAGGGCAGGGGCATGGGCAGGAGGGAGGATAGAATAGGAAGTATCACTAAGTTCCTAAATCTGTACATATGAAATATATGAAATATGTATACTTTAAATAATATAAAAATTACTGTTATAAATAGATAAATATACTTTACATCAGTATTATAATTACAGAGAATTTTTTCTATTGACAAAAAGGTTCTCCAAAGAGTATATGTTATTACAAATAAAAATAGAAGGATATTATAATAATATAAACAAAAATAAAAGCATAACAAATAATGTGGATCTATGACAACAAAGAATGGTTATGTGAGAGTATGTGTGTACACAAGTACAAAACACAACTTTATATGTTTGTCTATACACACATATAGTAATATAATCATGAATTTAAAGTAACGTCTTCTACAATGCAATGCATACCAGATTAGTAACCAGGGTTATCTGGAGTAGAAGAGGATTAAATTGAATTTAAGGAAAACTATTTCCTTTACCATTTACTGTGAATTCATTAATAAAAACAGATTTTGCCCATTAAAAAGCAATTAAAAATATTTGCCAGGAAGGAAAGGCAATACCAATCAAGCTATTTCATTAAATAGTTCTGGTGGGAGGTGGGTAGAGAAGGAGTTTCCCAGTATTTCAGGCGATAAAGATACAAAGAAGGGGTTTGGGGGAGAGAGGAGGATTTTCATGTCTATCTTTTCTCAGGTGGTCTGAACATGCTTTTCTCAATCTGACTTCGCTTACATCCAATGCATTTCATATTTCTCTTGGATTTTAGACTTAGATAAACTGTCAGTCTTAGGGTTGAGAATACTGATCTCTTTTCTCTTTCTAAGTATTCTAATGGGAGGCTGGGGAAGCTGGCTTCAGAAGCTATATGCCAGATATCACATTAAATCAGAAGTTACATAAAGTATGTATAACTATGTTTGAATTTGCTGAAATATTCCCCTGAGAATTAATCCTAGGAGTCCCCTGTGATACAAGACAACTATAAAAATATTAAGCAATACTTCAAATACTGTGCATCAAGAATCATTATGAAGCCTGTTATACGTCAAAGTGACTGTGAAAGTGCTTGGGCACAGCTTTGCCTGCACATTGCCAATCAAGAATGCAGGTGTACTAAAACAAGGGCAACACACAGCTAGGTGAGTGAATTCCTTCATCAGATAAAAAGTTACTGCAAAATCACCAAAGAGAGCTGCTCCATCAGAAAATAAAATTACAGAAATCTCAGAGAGGCCCATAAGCATATTTTTTTTTCAAATGAGCTGTCCTTTCACAACTCAAAAATAAAACAATTCAGACTTCGTATTACATTATTTTCATTTCTATATGTGATACTTTAAGAAGACAGCTCCAAATATGGAAACTGGTTACTGTCCCTTAAATTTCATTAGGAATTATATTTGCTCTATATAATTTTAATCTCCTTCATAATCCCCAAAGGGCTAAACTGAAACCTAACCTCCAGATGTGCTGTGACTATGAAGTCTCCTCTCAGATCAACATAATGATCGGCAAAGCTCTATTATTTTCTTTGTTCCTTTACGTTACACTGTGATTAGCTTTTCTTTTTCTGGCAAATGTTGAACCAATCCCTTAGCACTGGGCTCAGTTCCTTGAGGAGCTACAACTCATCATAAAACTGGGAAACCTCCAGTTTGCATCAGATATTAGTAGTATCCAGTGGATACTACTGTGTGCATTAAAGACAGAGCAAGGAAATGCTTAATGTGAAGTAGTTTCATTATAACAAGCTGCTGAATTATTTACACCAATAAAAATTTATCTGCTGGAGTCTTCTGAAAAAAATTATCCTCTTGGTATCTACAATGGTTGTCTGCAGTGAAATAAGGATGCACAGCACTGCTATCCTACATGTGCCACAGGAGCATTGAAATCATCCTCCTTTTTCTCATTCTTTTTGTGTTTGGTAAAGGGAATTTAAGGAAATTAATGCTTAGTTGACTGAAAGTAGTGATAACAATACAATATCCTTATACTGGAAAGATTTGACATGTTATACGTTTTTCAGAAATGATTAAAATTCCCAAGTCTCATAGCATATATTTATATACAGCTTGACCATAACAACGTAGGAAGCTTTTAATTACGAACAAAACAGACCATGTCTTTTTCTAATATGTGAGTACTTCAAAATGGTCATAGACAACGGAATGAAAGCAGAGATTTGGGGCTGGTGCTATGGCATAGCAGGTAAAGCCATCGCCTGAAGTGCCGGCATCCCATATGGTCACCAGTTCAAGTCCCTGCAGTTCCACTTCAAATCCAGCTCTCTGCTATGGCCTGGGAAAGCCGTAGAAGACGGTTCAAGCCCTTGGGACCCTGCACCCACATGAGAGACCCAGAAGAAGCTCCTTGCTCCTGGCTTCGGATTGGCGTGGCTCCAGCCATTGTAGCAAACTGGGGAATAAACCAGCGGATGGAAGACCTCTCTGTCTCTGTCTCTGTCTCTCTCTCTCTCTCTCTGCCTCTCCTTCTCTCTCTGTGTAACTCTGACTTTCAAATAAATGAATCTTAAAAAAAAAAGAATAAAGCCTGACCTGTGGTAACCAATACAGTACTGAATAGGTAATCTATAGAACTGAAATTGACAATTTGAGATGTGATGATTTTTAACAGCCTTGTCTTGACTGTTGAGGACAGTGTATTTTTTCCCTTCATACCATTTATTGAACTCTTTATTTATTATAAGGTTAATCTTATGAGTATAAAGTCACTGAAAATAGATCTTTGTAAAAAATAAGAAATAAATAAAAATAAGAAATAAAAATAAAAAATAAGAATAGGAATAGGAGAGGGAGGAGGAAGAAGCATGGGAGTGCAGGTAGGAGGGAGAGTAGTACGTCCCTAAATTTGTATATATGAAATGCATGAAGTTTGTATACCTCAAATAAAAGGTTACTAGGTTAAAAAAAAAAAGAAGAAAGTTGTATGTTTGAGGTTTAGAAAGATGGTAAGTTTTTATGTGATTTTAAATGTGTTGATGTCCTCCTTTAGATTAGTGGAAAATTATCAATAGAAATACTAGTTGGTAAACAGGATGGATAAGAAATAAAAAGTATTGTTCATTATGAGAACCAAGTACTCAGTGTAAAAACTGTCAAAATTTAGAAATGTCTTTAACATCCTGATGTGAAGACACAGACGAAATGCTTAGAGTTTTAATTAGTCCTTTCCTAGAAAATCAAATCTACTAATTCAAGTTCTAAGAAGTTGTTTAGGTATGTTTTAGAGAACACAAAATTGCATACATTTGAGAAGAGTCATTATCAAAAGACATCTATAGAATAATTAGTTTCAATTATGAACAGTTTTGCCCTCTGGGGAACACTTGACAATATCTGAAAACATTTTTCAGTAGTCAAACTTGAAGTTAGGCTTTCTGGTGCCCAGAAGCCAGGAAGGCAGCTAAAGCTCCAATAATGCACAGGAAACCTCACCATAACCAATTATCCAAACAAAAATGTCAGCTACTCCAGAGTGATGAAATCTTGCTTTAGAATGTCATCTTCCTTCATATTTTAACCTAAATCTAAAACTCAGCCTATTTAAGAAATCCCAAACTCCAAAATTAAACTAGTAAGTATGTGAACACCAAGCCATCTTAAGTGAATAATGCTAAAATTTAGATGAGATAAATATTTCTGCTTTAGTCTAAAATATTACATATTCCCTGTGCTAATGATAAAATAGGTGGTCCACTAATTCTCCTCTTCTCTTCAGTAAGTTCTATGTGCTGACCACAATCCACTAACATGGTCCAAGAAAGAAACACTTGATTTTATGCCTTTAAAGCTTGATTATATAGCTTTAAACTCAGCAATAGTGTTCATTGCTCTTGGAGTTACCACATGCTGTATCTGGGATGTGTTGTTAAATTCACACCTCTTTGGACGTAAGATATTTTTAAAATTTGAATTTATGATTTCCTGTTTCCCATAACTTCTGCCACTGTTAAAGGTTTGTTTTTTGTTTTTTTTTGTTTGTTTGTTTTTGTTTTTTTACCTTTGATATTTAACTCTTTGTATCCTACTATCCAAGCTTCAGTTTCTAGGGTCTTTTATCTAATCTCTTAGGACAATGTTTCAGAATTGCAGGACAATTCAGGTTTTGAATAAAGAAAACCAAGAATGAAGTCTAGCTCTCCCAATTATTGTATACTCTACCAAAAGTTACTCTCCAAAATTGACTTCTCTTACTCTTGATTACCTCATCTGTTAAATATTATATCTTACAAGTTTGTGAGAGAATCAAATGGAGGGGGAGATTCAAAGATGGTAGATTAGGGAACAACATAGTGCACTAGTCTAGAGATAAACAATCAAAAGAAAAAAAAAGTGTAGGAAGTGCAATCTCAGGGAGAATTAGAAAACCACACTGGAATCCTACAAGAGGAAAAGGAATACCATGGACCTGTGTAGAGGGTGTAGACATGCAGCATGAATACCACACACAACCACAGCAGCTGATAACTAAAGTAGGTGGCAGCTTGGAGTCGCAGATAACAGACTACTCACCTCATGGTGATATAGAGAAAGGGAAAGCAGGGCATGAGTCTGGACTAGAGCCCTGAGGGCTGCCAGTTGCTAGCAGTTGCCCGTGGACCCAGTGGAAGTAGAAGGGGCATGTTTATCTCACTCCAACTTTCCAACAACAGCATCTGCTGCCTGGTTGAGAAACGGTGGTGGGCACAGCAACTGGCTGATAGAGGATGCCATCTACTCAGCAGTACTGGCAGCAGAGTCAGGAGAGAACGACATTCCACCAGTAGCTCTTGTGTACACATGTGATCCAGAGACTCTTGCAGAGGGAAAAATCCACAGTCCTCTCTGACTTTGAGCCTGGCTGGGAGGTGGCTGGGCTACCACATAGGACAGGGACAGCCTCCTGGGATCAAGATGCCTAGGCAAGCTGGCTCAGGGAACATCTGCCTCTCTGTTGACTGGACAGGCTGGTATGGCAGAATGAAACCTCTGCACCCAGTGAAAGATGGAGCCTTGTATGCTGTGACCATGGGGATTTGTGGGTCTCTGAGCAATCACTGGGTGTGGCTCCACATGCTTAGAACTTCTTGGTTGACCAGGGTGGGTCATTGCAGTGGGTACTGTGTTCACAGTAAAGTCTGCACAGATCATTTGTGCAGTGTGAATGAGTGTTGAACACACTGGGGGCTAACACCCAAGCATTCCTCAGCAGGAGGAGGGGGTGACGGGGTGATAACACCCACAGAGGTAACCATTCCCTCCTTCTGATAAAAGCAATCTATAATGCCCAACTTGGGTGTTACCCTGGATACTCACCCCACCCTGAAGCACTGACCGGAACTCCATGGCCACACCCACCACACACCTCTTTGTAATCAGAGAAAGTGCAGACATTCCACTAAGTCATAGGGTATAGCTCAAAGAAAAAAGCCATCAGAGGGAAAAAAACAATTAGCTCCACAAATGTATAAAATTAAGTGCAGGAATTCAAGAAACCAGAATAAGGAAGACACCAGGATGCCCCCTCCCCGCCCCCGCTGCCACCCACAAAGGAACACATTTCAATATCAGAATGTGAAGATGAAGAGAATGAAGAAATGCTAGAAAAGGAAATTAAAAAAGTCTTCCATGTTCATGTATTGGAAGAATAAGGATCATCAAAGTGTCCGTGCTACCAAAAGCAATTTACAGATTCAATATGATTCTAATCAAAATACCAATGGCATTCTTCATACATCTAGAAAAAAAATGATGCTAAAATTCATATAGAAACACAAAAGACCTCAAATATATAAAGCTATCTCAAACAACAACCACAAAGCTGGAGGTATCACAAAAATCGGATTTGAAGATATACTACAGGGCAGTTATATCAAAACAGCCTGGTACTGATAGAAAAACAGACTGGTAGACCAATGGAACAGAAAAGAAACTCCAGAAGTCAATCCATGCATCTACAACACACTTGCCTCTGACAAAGGAGCTACAATCAATTCCTGAAGCAAAGAGGGTCTCTTGAACAAATGGCTCTGCGAAAATTGGATCTCTACATGCAGAGGTATGAAACTAGACATATACCTTACACAAAAATCCACTCAAAATGGATAGAAGACCTAAATATATGACCCAATACCATCATATTACAGGAGAATGTTGGGGAAATCCTGCAAGATATTGACATAGGCAAAATGTCTTTCCATGGAAAAGACCTCAGAAGCACAGCGAATCAAAGGTAAAATTGGAAAATGGAATTACATCAAGCTGAGGAGCTTCTGCACTGCAAAAGAAACTCAGCAAAGTGAAGAGGCAATCGACAGAATGGAAGAAAATATTTGCAAACTGTGCAAAGTAGAAAGGGTTAACATCCAGAATCTATAAAGAGCGCAAGAAACTCAATACAAGAAAACAAACAATCCAGTTAGGAAAAGGGCAAAGGACTTGAGCAGGCATTTTTCTAAGAGAGGAAATTCAAATTGCCAGCAGGCACTTGAGAAAATGCTCTGGATCACTAGCCACTGGGGTTATGCAAATCAAAACCACAGTGAGGTTTCACCTCACTTTAGTTCAAAGACACTCCAGCCTTTCATAAAGAAATCAATGAATAACAAATTCTCGTGAGGATGTGGAGAAAAGATAACCTAATCCACTGTTGGTGGGAATGTAAACTGGTGCAACAACTGTGGAAAACTCTATGGAGTTACCTCAGAAATCTGAATATAGACCTACTGTATGATCCAGCCATCCCATTCCTGGGAATTCACCCAAACCAATGGAAATCAGTATCTGAAAAATTATCTGTACCCCTATGTTCATTGCTGCACAATTTTACAATAGCTTACATATGAAATCAACCCTGATGTCCATCAATTGTTGACTGGATAAAGGAATTATGGTATAAACACACTATGGATTGCTAATCAGCTCTAAAAAAAATGAAATCCTTTTGCAACAAGATGGACTTAACTGGAAACCATTATACTTAGTGAGATAAACCAATTCCAAAAAGACAGCTATCATATGTTTTCCATGATCCGAAGTAAGTAATAGAGTACCTAAAATATAATGTATTGGACTGAAACATTTGTTTTTAGAATTGATGCCAAATCCTGTTTTGGGCACTGGTTGGAGCCCTAGTTTTCAATCCATCTCCCTGCTAATGTGCCTGGGACAGCAGCGAAGATGGTCCAAATGATTGGGCCTCTACCACCTACCCAGAAGAAGCTCCTGGTTCCTGTTTTTTTTTGGCCCAGTCATGGATGTTTTGGCCACTTGGGGATTGAATCAGAGAATGGAAAATCTCTCTGTCTCCCACTCTCTCTGTAACTCTGCCTTTCAAGTAACTAAATAAATAAATTTTAATATGAATTACATTACATATAAATATATATTATATAAATAAATGTATAAATACATCATGCAAATAAAATATAAACTAATCAAATGACTAAATGAATCTTTTAAAAAGGTCATTTAAAACTGATAGTTTGATTCACAAAATGTATAAACTTCATTTTGAAACATGTTAATACATTAGAAATACAAAATTCCAGGCACAGAAAATGTAACAGATATTTGATAATTGTACAAAAATTTATGCAAGATTTTTGTTTTAAATGCAATTATACACTTTTAATATTGATTTTAAATGTCATTATATATAAGTTATTATTATATGAGGCATAAATAAGAATGTAAATATTACTTGTTTATATTATTCATAATTATATGTACTTACTCCTTCACAAACTCATAGGATATACTGAGAATAAATATGCATCATAGTCCAGATATAAAAGCATGATATAGTCCAGCCATAGAAAAGAAACCAAGAAAACCTATAGATAGACAACACCAAGAGTGAATTGTAATGTAGGTCTTGGACTCTGGGTGATGATGACATGTAGGCTCAAATTGTGACAATAGGCTTTTGTTAGTGAGAGACTGTACCGATGTGGAGCCAGGGATATGTAAGAACTCCATGCACTTTTGCTCAGTTTTGCTTTGAAATGAAAACTGCTTTAAAAGTGAAGTCTCCATGGGTCAGGATCAAGCTTTCAAATTAGTCGTCTTCTTTCTTTTTCTTGAGGATCTCTTCAGAAAATAACAGCTTTACTTCCCATACATTAGAATAAAAGCTACATTTATTTGTTGTGATGTGTTTATGAGACAAATAACTCCTTACCTTTAACCCAACATAGTTCTCCATTAACAAGTTTCTGTGTGGCCAAGAGCATTGATTTGGCATTAGTTTGCAGAGTTCAAATTCTTTCAGAGTTCAAATTCTTCCAGTCACTTGCTGATAAATAAGTTCTTAGGGGAGTGAAGCGTGCACTTTTCAGAGAAGTGAAATGTCTGTGGAGAGCAAGAAGTGACAAACTTCTACTGAACACAGTCATAAGCAGATAAGCGGTTACCATTTTTCCCTGCCACAAGGCAATGACAGATGAAGTTTCTATTTGACTCATTCCAGTGTGCATCTTAAGGTTTTAAACCTAGCATTTAATTATATTTATCTTCCAAACAATGAAATATGAATAAACAGTTGTGATGATATCAAGTGCCTCTCTTGAATTTACTCCAATTTGTGGTATAAATCAATTGCAAATTCTAGAATATTTTTGAAGGTAACAGAAGAATAAGACTCACAGTAGATAGCCACTACCTAATTTTTAAAAAAGCTCTTTAAAGTAGGTATTATTATTCTTACTATGTGACATTTAAGAAAGATGGCATTGTAAAGGATAACACAACAATAAATTAATTTATGTCCCTCTTTAATGTCACATAGCCAATATTGGTAGCACTCATTCATTCAACAAAAACTTATTAAGTGCTGACATATTGCTGAAGACAGAAAGTTTTATTGTGTTCATCTTACAGACTATTGAAGGACAAAGAATAGTAATTTGTGATCATAACACAGTAACAAATGGGGTGGTATATATATAAATATAATGCTCCTAGATTAGGCATTCAAATAACACTAAACATAACAGAAGAAATTAAGATATAAGCTAGAATTTAAACAGCAATTAGGAGTTAGTTAAATAATGCTTAGAAATAATGCCAAGGAATAACAAGGCATTAAGAGACAGTGAACAGGTCGGCGCCACGACTCACTAGGCTAATCCTTTGCCCGAGGCGCCAGCACCCAGGGTTCTAGACCCAGTTGGGGCGCTGGTTCTTTCCTGGTTGCTCCTCTTCCAGGCCAGCTCTCTGCTGTAGCCAAGGAAGGCAGTGGAGGATGGCCCAAGTCCTTGGGCCCTGCACCCGCATGGCAGACCAGGAGGAAGCACCTGGTTCCTGGCTTCGGATCAGCACAGCTCACCGGTTGTAGTGGCTATTTGGGGGGTGAACCAACCAACGGAAGGAAGACCTTTCTGTCTCTCTTTCTCTCACTGTCTAACTCTGCCTGTCAAAAAAAAAAAAAAAAAAGAGGCAGTGAACAAATATTTGTATAATTTCAGCAAGTTCATGCAACTGGATGAAATAATGCATAAATATGAATAATGACAAATAAACCTAACGAAGTAGACAGAGACTGATAAATTAATAGTTTTATCATTTTGTGTGTGTGTGTCCAGTACACCTCATCCGAAAAAAGTACACTCCAGTTGGTATCTGCATCTCATTAATTTGAATTTTAGGAAGGATATTTTACAGTAGTATACAGGCTCAATCATAGGAGAAGAAAGTTTGTTAAGAAGTCAGTGAAAGATGGATAGACCAATGGAACAGAATTGAAACACCAGAAATCAACCCAAACATCTACAGCCAACTTGTATTTGATCAAGGATCTAAAACTAATTCCTGGAGCAAGGACAGTCTATTCAATAAATGGTGCTGGTAAAATTGGATTTCCAGGTGCAGAAGCATGAAGCAAGACCCCTACCTTACACCTTACACAAAAATCCACTCAACATGGATTAAAGACCTAAATCTACGACCTGACACCATCAAGTTACTACAGAACATTGGAAAAACCCTTCAAGATATTGGCACAGGCAAAGAATTTCTGGAAAAGACCCGGGAGGCACAGGCAGTCAAAGCCAAAATCAACTATTGGGATTGCATCAAATTGAGAAGTTTCTGTGCTGCAAAAGAAACAGTCAGGAGAGTGAAGAGACAACCGACAGAATGGGAAAATATATTTGCAAACTATGCAACAGATAAAGGGTTAATAACCAGAATCTACAAAGAGATCAAGAAACTCCACAAAAACAAAACCAACAACCCACTTAAGAGATGGGCCAAGGAACTCAATAGACATTTTTCAAAAGAGGAAATCCAAATGGCCAACAGGCACATGAAAAAATGTTCAAGGTCATTAGCAATCAGGGAAATGCAAATCAAAACCACAATGAGGTTTCACCTCACCCCAGTTAGAATGGCTCACATGCAGAAATCTACCAACAACAGATGCTGGCGAGGATGTGGGGAAAAAGGGACACTAACCCACTGTTGGTGGGAATGCAAACTGGTCAAGCCACTATGGAAGTCAGTCTGGAGATGCCTCAGAAACCTGAAGATAACCCTACCGTTCGACCCAGCCATCCCACTCCTTGGAATTTACCCAAAGGAATTTAAATTGGCAAACAAAAAAGTGGTCTGCAGCCTAATGTTTATTGCAGCTCAATTCACAATAGCTAAGACCTGGAACCAACCTAAATGCCCATCAATGGTAAACTGGATAAAGAAATTATGGGATATGTACTCTTTAGAATACTATACCGCAGTAAGAAACAATGAAATACAGTCATTTGCAACAAAATGGAGGAATCTGGAACACATCATGCTGAGTGAAATAAGCCAATCCCAAAGGGACAAATACCATATGTTCTCCCTGATCGGTGACAACTGACTGAACACCAAAAAGGAAACCTGTTGAAGTGAAATGGACACTATGGGAAACAGTGACTTGATCAGCATAGCCCTGACTGTTAATGAACAACTAAATACATTATCCCTCTTAGTAGTTTTTTTTATCTGTTCTACTTAATATGACTGGTTTAATTCTGTAATTAATACACAGTTATTCTTAAGTGTTGAAAATTAACTGAAATGTGATCCCTGTTAAACATAAGAGTGGGAATAAGAGAGGGAAGAGATGTATAATTTGGGACATGCTCAATCAGACTTGCCCCAAATGGTAGAGTTAGAAACATACCAGGGGATTCCAATTCAATCCCATCAAGGTGGCATGTACCAATGCCATCTCACTATTCCAAGTGATCAATTTCAGTTCACAATTGATCATAATGAAAGGACTAAGAGTCAAAGGGAGCAGATAAACAAGTCTAGTACCTGCTAACACTAACCGATAGAATAAATAAAGGGGAGAGTGATCCAACATGGGAAGTGAGATACTCAGCCGACTCATAGAATGGCAGATGTCCTAAATAGCACTCTGGCCTCAGAATCAGCCCTAAAGGCATTCGGATCTGGCTGAAAAGCCCATGAGAGTATTTCAGGCATGGAAAGCCAAGACACTCTGGCAAAAGATCTCTGTGAGTGAGATCCCAGTGGAAAGAACAGGTCTTCAAAGAAGGAGGTACCTTTCTCTGAAGGGAGGAGAGAACCTCCACTTTGACTATGACCTTGTCTAAACAAGATAAGAATCAGAGAACTCAGAGGGCTTCCATAGCCTTGGAAACTCATGACTGGAGCATAGGGAGATTACTGATGCCATAGACAGGAGTGTCAATTGGTAAAGTCAAGAACAGGAGTCACTGTGCACTTACTCCTCATGTAGGATCTCTGTCCTTAATGTGCTGTGCATTGAGATTTCATGCTATAATGAGTACTCAAACAATATATTTCACTTTGTGTTTCTATGGGGGTGCAAACTGTTGAAATCTTTACTTAATGTATACTAAACTGATCTTCTGTAAAAAACAAAAAAGAAATTATCAATTCCCAACTTGACTCTCACTGGGATTAAACATGACAATAGGTCTGATCTGATTTCATCATCATTTAAAAAAATCATCTATTATTTTTCACTTTATGTTTCTGTGTGGGAGCAAACTGTTGAAATCCTTACTTAATGTATACTAAGCTGATCTTCTGTATATTAAGATAATCGAAAATGAATCTTGATGTGAATGGAAGGGGAGAAGGAGTGGGAAAGGGGAGGGTTGTGGGTGGGAGGGACGGTATGGGGGGGAAGCCATTGTAATCCATAAGTCGTACTTTGAAATTTATATTCATTAAATAAAAGTTAAAAAAAAAAGAAGTCGTTGAAACTATTCAGACGAGAATTGTTTTTTTGTTTCATTTAAGGCTATTGGATTGAATATATGGCAGAGAATCCCTATATTAATAGAGTCCTCCCTTATCCAAAGAGAATAGCTTTCAAGATGCCTAGTGGAGTACTGAAAGTGAAGACAGAATCAAATACATTTTTTAATCCATCAAAACATGCCTTTCTTCATGTTCTCCTTCGACAAATTTAAGGCATTTTCTATATTAACTAAGCATTTTGTACTGTATCCTGCACCTTTTGGGTTTTAAGTTTGAAAGGAAAACTAGCACTCCTCCCTCCCCCTTTTTCCAGCTTCACAAATAGATTAGTTCTTACCATTGATCTTGGCAACCTTAGTATATGATTGGTTTCATCATTCCTTACAAAGCTGCAAACTTTTGGGCCAGCACTGCGGCTTAGCAAGTGAACGGCATCCCATGTGGGCACCAGTTCAAGTCCCAGCTGCTCCACTTCCAATCCAGCTCTCTGATGTGGCCTGGGAAAACAGTGGAAGATGGCCATCTCCCTCTCTCTTTCTCTGCCTCTGCCTCTCTGTAGCTCTGCCTTTCAAATAAATAAATTAATCTTTTTTTTTAAAAAATGGAGATGCCAAATTGTATATATATGTGTGTGTGTGTGTGTGTGTACATATATATACACACAACACATACATATACATATATATATATATGTGTGTGTGTGTGTGTGTGTGTGTATTTATGTAGGAACACAAGGACTCCACTGAGGGGCCAGCACTGTGGCATAGCATGTGAAGCAGGGGACCTGAAGGAAGCTCCTGGCCCCTGGCTTCGGATTTGCGCAGCTCTGGCTGTTGTGGCCATCTGAGAAGTGAACCAGTGGTTGGAAGAGCTCTCTCTTTCTCTCTGCTTCTGCCTGCCTCTGCCTGCTTCTCTATAACTCTGCCCTCCAAATAAATAAATATTTAAAAAAGAACCAGTTTAAAAAGAACCAGTTTAAAAAAAAGAACCAGTTAAGCTGCAAACTTTCAGACCTTCATTTAAAGGTAGCACTTTATGACTTTTCTTTGTCATATCTGAATTTGGGGAAGATTATTAAGTAAAATAAGGGTTACTTAAACACAAACACTGAGCTATCAGGACAATCTATCTGATAACCAAGAAGGCTACTATGTTACTGATAGGCAGGTAGTATATGCAGCATGGATACACCGAACGAAAAATGGGCTCTATCCTGGGTAGAATGGAATAGAATGGCTCGAGATAAAGCACTACCTGGAAAGGTTGCACAATTTCTTGAATTTTTCATCTAATATTTTCAGTCACCATTGATTAAATTTACTGCCATTATACAAAGGGAAATTGTATGCTAATAAATGATGGAATATATGGATTTTTACCTAGAATATCTTCATGTTTCTGGTTTATTTCTATAATGAAGTTGCTGCTAACATGTAAACTTGGCTAAGTAACCATTTAATTTATAAATATACAGTAATCCATACAACTTAAAAGCTTGTAACTTAACTAAAGAACACTGAAAAATAATATAATTGTTTTATTGTGGACAAAAATGAAGCTTTCCATAACTCTGTGGATAGTAAAGAATTAATTTCAAAGTGAATTACAAACATCTTTAACATTTCAGGATAAAATTCACTCATTTTGGCATTAGCAAAATTACAAATAATATTTGGTTGATTATGTGTAATTAATTCATTAAACATCCAGCCCTCATTACTTACTAAATGAAGTTTTGTGTTAAGAATATTAAACCTATTAATTAGTATTTCTATATATATATATTCTTCTTTAAACTTCATTTCAAAGTAGATAACAATTAAAATGAACCTAGGATGATGTATTACAGTCTTCTTAAAATTTGCTTTTATGGGTGGTATTTTGATACTTTCTTTAGATTTCAATTCTATATTAATGTTATAAAATGTGATAAACGGAATGCAGGAGAATAAAAATGCAATGGAGGTGGTAAAATATAATATCTTGGCCCAGTAAAGAATTAAATTTTGTGATATCATGTCATCGTTTCCAACTAAGCTGCTTTGAGATTGACAGCTGAAAATAATAAAAGTCCAATTATTTTGATGAGCGCTGCCTATTACATTTGGTATAGGAACCAAATTCAAGAAAGTCATATTGTTCTATTCTCTATATTTCTTGCTTTCCAACAATTCAGACGATCCATATCATAGTACTATGAATCTGTGAGATGATGGAGAACTGGGACATTATAATTCAATGTAAAGTGCAAAGTCAGTGGTGTCATAGGATTTGAGTCAAAACGTCAAGCTTGCAAGGCATACTAGATTTATGAGTGAAAGTCTATTCTTCAGACTCTCTGGGATTCTGATTCATTCTACTCAAAATGCCAATAACAATACTCTTTTCTCTCTGCTTCATCACAGAGATTTGGAACAGTTAAATAATGTCTACAAAAACGATTTTTAAAATATCAGAATACAGTAATATTAGACTTCAATAGTAAAGATAATAGAAACAGTAATTAAAAAAAAGATGACAATGACATTGGAGAAGAAATAGAATGAGGGGAAATTGAATTTTTTGGAAAACAGTCTGGCAATACATCAGCCTTGGCAATTTAAAACAGCAGTGTTCCCTGTAACATTTAGCTAACCAGGTATCCTTTCAGTATAAACATGAAGTGACTCCCTTTATAATAGAAATCACATTCTCTCTTTTATTCTCATGGATAGCTAACTTGCTTTGGGGATCCATGTACCTGTTGTGGTTGCTATTTAATTTGTATTGTTGCTTTCACCAAACACAAACAGAAAAATAAAGAAAAAAAACACCTCTTCCTAAAATTCTCATTAGATCAGATGCTCCCTCAAATGTCAACATAGCATATTGATTGTGAATCTTCCACCCTCAATATCATAAATCATATTACCACGAATTTTTCAATCTAAATTAAGATATTTAGGGTCAAGAAACTTGCATTGTCTATATCTTTGGAAGTAACTGACACATGGCAATAATTTATTAAGAAATCCAAAGAGTGTTTATCAAATACACTGGATAAACAAAAATGAATTTGCCTGATTTTGCTAAAAATAAAATATAGGATATCCAACAAAGTTTACATATTAGATTCACAACACAGTATTCAAGACATAATTTACTAGAAATGTATTCATTATGTATCTGAAATTCAGATTTAACTGAGTGCCCTGCATTTTATCTGGCAATGCTAAATGAGAGGGAAAATATTATGTGTCTTTTCAAGGCAATTGAATTCAGACAACTACGTTAAGAAATCATTTATATTCAACTCTAAGGTAGAAATAATTCATGTAAGAAAAAAAAAAAAAACCTGTGAGCTAAAAAAATAAATTTACCAGGCCGGCGCCACGGCTCAATAGGCTAATCCTCCGCCTTGTGGCGCCGGCACACTGGGTTCTAGTCCCGGTCGGGGCGCCGGATTCTGTCCCGGTTGCCCCTCTTCCAGGCCAGCTCTCTGCTGTGGCCTGGGAGTGCAGTGGAGGATGGCCCAAGTGCTTGGGCCCTGCACCCCATGGGAGACCAGGATAAACACCTGGCTCCTGCCTTCAGATCAGCGCAGTGTGCCAGCCGCAGCACGCTGGCCGCGGTGGCCATTGGAGGATGAACCAACGGCAAAGGAAGACCTTTCTGTCTCTCTCTTTCACTGCCCACTCTGTCAAAAAATAAAAAAAATAAAAAAACTTAATAAAAAATAAATTTACCAGTCAAAGTAGTGCATTTTACTAATATACCAGGGAAAAAAAACAAAGGTATCTCCCTCAAAATTAGGATATCAATTTTGCCAACATTGGAGATTAGATTGTTGTTTAACAAATATTTGCATCTCCATTTCCTTGATGTTAGATGTCAACAAACAACTTCCTTTGGCCAATGCCTTGTATATGCAGTTAGCCTTGTGTCAGTATTGAGTCTAGACCTTAAGAAGGTGAGCAAACATTTGCTTATCCTTCTGAGGAAGTCCAAACTCTACTATGGAAGGAACGTGTCACAAGTCCCTGTTGCTTCTCCAGCCTATACTATAGAGAGAAATAGGTAATGCCAAACCCACCGACCCATAGCTTCAGGCAGAGTCACTCTGGCCAACCTGCAGAACCATGATTAAGAAGCATGTGTATATCATTGAATGACACTAAAATGCTGAATCCCTGCAAAAATAGCTTAACTGCTGCAGCCACAGTTTTCACAAAACTACATTGTAATTCTGCAATTATTAAGCGTTATGTAATTTACAGAGCACATCTCTGTAATATTGCATGATATAATTTCTCTAATGAATAATCATGAAGAAAGAAAAGAGAAAGAATCAATTATTATCTAGGATGGCCAATCAACCTATTTGCCAAGGATTGCCCTAGGATGAGTACTGAAAGTTTCACTATCTGCAAACATTCTCAGCTCCAGACAAATGGGAAGTTTTGTTACCCTCAAAAAAAATTAAATAAATTATTTAAAGCACTATTTTTTTCTTTTTCCTGTCATGGGGGAAAAAATCTCATTTTTATTGTCCTTTCCTTATTCTATTTATCCAACAAACTTTGATTTTTGGTTTATCTCTGGGAAATATTATTATTACTGCAGTTTAAAGCCTTTACTTAATATCATCCACTCTTTTTTAAAACTGAACTTCTTTATTGTACTTCTACTTAATAATTTGGGGAGGGAATTTCTACTTTTTCCATAATGGATGTACTAATTTATGTTTCCACCAACAGTGTGTAAGGGTTTCCTTTTCTCCACATCCTCTACAACACTTGTTATTGTCTTCCTGATAATAAGTCATTCTAACAGGTGTAAGGAGATAGCTCATTGTGGTTTTAACCTGCATTTCTCTAAAGACCAGTGATGTTGAATTGAATAAATATATTAGTTGGCCATTTGTATCTCTTCTTTTGAGAACTATCTATCCTTTGCCCATTTTTAAACTGAGTTTTTTCTCACTCTTACTCATTTGAGTGCCTTATGTATTTTAGGTATTGACCCCTTATCAGATATATGATTTACAAATATCATCTTCCACTACAAGTTCTCCTCTCACTTTGTTGATTGTTTCAAGGACCATACTAAAACTTTTTAATTTGGTATAACTGCATTTATTCTATTTTTGTTTATTTTGCTGTGCTTCTGGATTCATTGTGTACATTCCATTCAGGGGTGAGGAACATTTTTTCTGCCAAGGGCCATTTGCACTTTTTATTTACTTTTACCTTTTTTTAAAATATTTATTTATGTTTTTGAAATCAGATTTACACAGGGTTAGGGGGAGCAGAGAGAGATCTTCCGTCCACTTTTTAACTCCCCTTATGGCTGCAGTGGCCAGGGTTAGGCCAGCCAAAGCCAAGAACCAGAAGCATCACCTTGGTCACCCATGTGGGTGACAGGAATTCAAACTCTTGGGCCTTTGTCTGCTGCTTTTTCCAGGCCATTAGCAGGGAGCTATATTGGAAATGTAACAGCCAGGACATGAACCAGCACCTGTATGGGATTCTGGCATCACAAGCAGTGACTTTACCTCCTATGCCACAGTGCCAGTCCCTTGGATATATATAATACCATTCACAAGCCAAACAAAATTATCAACATAATAGCCTGCTATAAGATTTATTAAATTTTGAGTTGTCCTCCTGTTGCCTTGGCAGGAACAGACCAAATGATTTTGCAGGCCTTCTATGGCTCCCGGGCCAGACATTGCTCACCCCTATGAGGAATCTGAGAACTCAAAAATTAAGTGAGAGTACTACCTTGTATTCTATAAAGTCTTGTTGGAGAAAAGAATAATTATGTTCATTTTTCATCATTCCCCTATACAATATCAAGAGCCAGTCCTTCCTAAGATAGAGAATGCATTTGTATTCATGAGAGAGAAAATTATTTTCTGAGATAAACTTCTCATAGAGAGCATTTTCTTTGATTTTCCTGTTTAGTATTTGAAGTTGTATAAATGCTGTGAAATTATGTAGGAACTATTATACACATAGATTTATATATTCCAGGAAATCAAAGGATATAAAAATTATACTTACACAGTCATTTTATAGAGCTCCAACTGAGTGCTAGGCAATATATTAGGTTCTGTGTCATTACAAAAGATGTAGAAACTCTTGAGTTTTAAACACATTTCAGTGAATATTAGTTAAAAGTTTTTTTTTTCTATCTGTGCATTGAGTTTGTCCTTTTATACAGGCATTTTTTTGTGAATGATATATAATGCCTTTGTTTACCTCCTGGGTTTTAAGTAATATCTTGGACATACAAATAAAAATCATTATTATGAACAATATTGTTTGACTTCTGTATATTTTCTTAGGTATTGGCTATTATTTTTGGAATAATTGAGGCCAAGTTATTCCTTTCTTCATCCTTAGTATCAACTATGTTACGCAGCCGACGGAAGCTTTGAGGAGGGAAAAGGGAAGTTAAAGTTTTAAGACAAACTCCTGGGACTAATACTGACCTGAAAGTACAGGTATTTAAGTTACTTTAGCTACAGAATCTAAGGATTAGTGTCAAACATCAACTTAATTCTAAACCTGAATCCAAATCTCAATAATTTGCTACCTGTTTTATTTTTTTTTTTAATTTGGTAGCTTTAGTTGATATTCTATGAAAAATGCCATAATAAAATGTTTTGATTAAGGATTTTTGTTAAATATGTTATTTTAGCCGCTTTGGAGGATTGGGGATGGTAGATTGAGGACTTTTGCTTCATTGTGGAAACTGCTCTAATATCTATATGTATCCTAAATTTGTGTTGTAAATCTCCAGTAACCAAAATGAAATTTATTTTTATTAAGACAACTCAGGAAATTAATTTTAAAAAATAAATAAAAAGACCACTATCATGTTTAGCAATCATGACAGCACACACATTTCTACCCTGTGAGATCTCCAATTTGTGGTCCAGTCTTTACATCTGGACTCCCGTCCCTGAGGGATAAATGTTGAAGCATTAGACCCTGAGATTTTCTTGCCAATTCCTCTCTCAGGAATAGAAATCTCTGAACCCCGATCTGGTATGTGCAGCACAACTGTTTATATCTATGCTCTTCTGGATAGGACAGTCTACCTAAGCCAGTGTTTTATTTGGGTGACCCATATAATAATAATTGTTCTGCTCTTGTTGGTCTTGGGTTCTCGAACAGTGCTAGTATGTACTTGTGTTATTAAACACTTGCCTACGTGATCCTACTACACCCTTTTAATTTGGATAAGAAACTTGGCATCTCAAAAATCTTCTGTATCTGTTAAATGTGGTATATTTCAAGTGGGGACCTCCTTTTTTTCTTTTTAAAGACTTATGTATTTGAAAGGTAGACCAGGTCAAAACCTGAACCCCGAATCCCCATCTGGGTCTCCCACATGGGTTTCAAGGAAAAAGCACAGGATCCATCTTCTACTACTTTCCCAGGTGCAGGGAGTTGTATCACAGCAGAGTAGCTGGGACTTGAACCAAGACTTTTGTGGGATGCTGGTATTGCAGGCAGTGGCTTAACACACTGAGGCACAATGCAGGTGTGGGATGTCTTACAGTTTGCTTATCCTACTTAGAATATTTCTTCTTCCCAGCTTTGATTATTATTGCTCACTTTTAAATAATTTTAAATAATTTATTGGGCAAAATATTTAGAATATTTTAACAAGATTTTTGGAGAAAAAGAACAAGAGTTTTATTACATTGTGAGCCCATTGATGTCAACACTATCCTATTTTCAGGTAAAATGCTATATAGCCAGTGAATTTTTCTGCAGTTTGGAAGAGACCTCACTGAGGGAGAGAATCACAAATAGAGTAGTCCATCCAACTATTTCTGAAGAACAGAGAAAAATTAGATTATTAAAAAAATTTTAAAAGATTTATGTTATTTATTTGAAAGACAGAGTTACAAAGAGAGGTAGAGACAGAGAGAGAGGGCTTCCATTTGTTGGTTCACTCCGCAGATGTCCACAATGGCCGAGCTGCGCCAATCAGAAGCCAGGAGCCAGGAGCTCCTTCCAGGTCTCCCATGCAGGTGCAGGGTTCCTGGGACTTGGGCCATCTTGTACTGCTTTCCTAGGGCAGAGCAGAGAGCTGGATTGGAAGAGGAGCAGCTGGGACTAGAACCGGCGCCCATATGGCATGTCGGCACTTCAGGCCAGGGATTTAACCTGCTGTGCCACAGCACCAGCCCCGAAAAATTAACTTTTAAATCACTGAAGGAAGATTGTATTCGACAACGAATGTTCTTACATTTCCCACCATCCCCTTGATTTGCTTGTTTCTCAAATGTGGTTATATTTGGATTTTCTCTTTGTTTATATGAAACGAATCAATATGCTCTGAGCAAAATTTCAGTCTCTCTATTCAGTCGTTTCTTAGTCCATCAAATCACTTTCTCTTATAGCCGCCTTACTTCCAAATCATTACTTCAGCTTTTGAGTAAAAATATATCTCCTCCATTAAGCAATTTCTAATTAAATTGGAACTGAATATTGCTTCACCTTGTAAGAGCATGCAGCTTCTTAAAACTTCTTAAAGATAGCTGCTTGTGGACATCGTTAGTACTGTTACATGAGTGTTTAATATCAATGTCACTCACCAAAGTCCCTGAGAGCACCCTGTAATGATCATCCAGACATCTAAAGAAACTACTATTTTATTATTTTATGAGTGAAGCCCAGTTTATATATTTGACATCGGTCTCCACTTGAAGATAACTTTTGTAATGGCAAATAACTTTGATGCCTATTTTATTCTTGGTATCTGATTAAGTTAATGGTAAACAGAAAGCATTTAGTAAATATCTGTTAAATAAATCAACAAAGATGGGCAGTAATGAGTTAACATGATACCACTTATAATTCATGGTAGGCTATAAGCACACTATATATCTCACATGAGATTTCTAAAGGACAAATGATCACTCATTTATGGGTATGTAAAATTCATGTACTTGTAGTTTTGATTAAGTGGTTTCTAGTTAGGAATATAATTTTTGTAATAAAAGCGATAGTCCGGGCTTTGTTGTTACACACTACTTTTCACATAGCAGACCTTCAAAAAAAAACCTTATTTTCATAAAAGAGGATAGTAAGTATGACAATGCATTTAATATTTCACTAACCTGACTCTTAGATTTGTGGCAAACCATCAAATCATGTTAGCAGGGATGTAGAATGGTCTGTTACACATATAATAAATCTCGAGGACAAAGAGGCCAAATAAAACTCTTCTTATTGTGCCTAAGATAAGAGTGCTGCAATAATTTGAACAAGGAACAAACACTAATAAGCAACTGATGTTTACCTTCACATTTGTATGGGAATAAAAATCCTTCAAGGGCTTAATATCTAAGTAAAGAGGCATAGTTCAAACAGCAAACTTGCTCATACAGGAAGACTACAGGTCATGATAGGCAGGTTTCATGCAAAGAACACATGTGTGCATGTTATTTGTGGTTGTCAGAAATACTGTATTAACAATTCACACAACATTGCATCAAGAAGCATATGGTCAGAAATTTCTCAGATACTGGTATAATTTTATGAGAAATGCATATTTGAATTATTGTTCTTGATCTTAATGACAATTTATACCTTGTTCATGCCTTTGACAAAATATTAGGTAGAAATGATACCCATTTTCTAAAATTAATAATGCATAAATATTTGTCAACTATTTACATAGGGTTATTTGGCAACTGGTTGGCAAAACAAAACAAAACAAAACAAACTTAAATTCAGTTATTTCATTCCTAATCCCAAGTAGATTAAATAAGATATAATTAGCAGTATAACAAATATTACAAAGTTGATTTAAAAAGTACTCTGAGATGAAGCAACCAGTTTTTCATAAGACTTTGGTGGTATCTCTAGTCTATTTTGACTCTTTTTTTAAATGCCTCAGATGACAATAACATGAAAATATAACCAATGAATATTGTCAGTGTAAATAATAATGCCAAAATAGAGTAAAACTTTGTATATTTTTGTCTATACAGATTTTATAAAATGGTTAATTATAAAACATTCCCTTACAAAAATTATTCAGATATGAATATTATATATGTTTTTAAATCATCTTATTCTTCAACAGGAAATTTTGACCTTTATGTTCTTGGTTATGACTAGCAACCAAAAATGCCATTCAAATTTTTTCCAATAGGCAAACAATTTTTAAGGGGTCTAAATATAAACCAGAAGAAAATTTTACAAAATTTTACAACACTGAATCCAAGACCAGAGGGAATTTCATTGGGCAAAAATGTGAAAAGACATGAAAGAGAATTTTGTAACCTTTGTTTTTATTCAAATTGACCATCTCTCTGCTTTTTAGATAATTTCTCACATACTTCAAATTTTGTGTCACTTCTGAGACTCTGGGGAAGTCATGCTTTGTTTCCTAGCATTTATACAGATACAATGCATGAAGGTAAATAAAGAAAATAAGATGGAAGGGAGATGGTGTGGATGGTGGAAAGAAATAAGAAAAGGAAGGAAGAAGGGGTCAAAGCAAAGTTGTCATTTGTTCCATGACACATGAGTTCATCAGAGCGTAGAGAATAAGGCAATTCTTGACTTTCTTATACTTCTTCAATATGATAAATCACTCTCATTAAAGATGTATCCTCTAGTTAAGAATAACCTGATATTTGTAAAACAATTATAATAATATGTCATCAATTTACTACATAGGCAACTGATTGAATAAATTTCACAAAGACATAAAATTTTCATTAATATGAAACAACTATGATTTCCTTTAATCCATTTAACCTACTTAAAATAAACAAGCTTGCAACAACAGCTGAAATGAAAGAAAGTTTATAATAAAAATTAATACACTTGTTCCTTTAAATAAGTACACTTCCCTCAGATCAAGTTCTAAGATTCAAGCTTACTGTTATGGTAAATCAAGTCTTAAGCCATCACAACAACTGAAGCCATTGCAATAGGTAAAATCAACTCATGTAAAGAAATGATTTTGCATGGAATCTTACGAAGTTTTAATCTGCTAACCCTCTCACAGCAAAGTTCGGTGGGATAAAAGTCTACAGAATTATTTCCTAGACAATCAAAATATGAGCAAATGATTCTGTTCTCTAGAATCCACTTATATAGATTTTATCCTTTGCAGTTGAAATGATCAACCAAACCATCTGTCAGGATGAGTAGGATAAGGTTTTAATTACTTACAGCAATGCAATTTTACCATTAATGTTCAGCTAAAATTGATCCCATTCAATTTAATTAGCAATGCAGCTGTGAATAGAAAGAGAGGGGTACTTTCAGAGAGCCAACACAAGAGGTTATAATGTCTCTTTTCCCCTTTTTTTCATTGCCTGAGCTCTATTCTGGTTCTGTTCTGCCTTGTTACAATTTGAATATGTGTTTATAAATGTTTACATAATATATGGTAGATATGTTTATATCTATATCGATCGATCTATCTACACGCACACACACAACATATCGATCGATCTATCTACACGCACACACACACAACATACTCCTTTGAAAAAGCAAAGATCTTTGTGGTCAGAACTTTATAACTGCACTGCATAAGATGCAGCATTAGAGGGAGCTGGCGCCGTGGCACAGTGGGTTAATACTCTGCCTGCGATGCCAGCATCCCATATAGGTGCTAGTTAGAGTCCAGGCTGCCCCTCTTCCAATCCAGCTCTCTAATATGGCTTGGGAAAGCAGTGGAAGATGGCCCTTGGGCCCCTGCACCCTCATGGGATAATGGGAGGAAGCATCTGGCTCCTGGCTTTGGATTGGTGCAGCTACAGCAGTTGCGGTCATCCAGGGAATGAATTAATTCTTCTTGTTGACAACTGAAATAATATTTTATTTAATGTATCTTCAATACAGTAACTATACTAGCTATGGAGTAGGAGGAAGATCAAGGATAAGTATAGAATATATCCAATCACCAAAAGATGGCTACAATCTCTTTGGGGGGATGAGACATTCATGTAGGGAGTAGTTAAATCAAAATGCAAGAAACATGTTTGTAAAATATAATTTAATGCAATAAATAAATAATACATATCATAATATTTCAAAGGGGAACTGCAATGTAGGATTGAGAAGAATAAATATGCCCCCTGGAGGTTGAGTATTTTCCCACACTTCAAAAATGGCTTTAGATATTGATTAGCATCTAAGTGAGAAGAAGGTCACTTCAGGTGCAGGCGGTGATTTGGATGGTATGGAAACTGGGTAAGAATGTTTAGTTCAAAAACAAATCACAATCCAGGCCTTCCTGGAGGAAAGGCTAGTGTGGGGAATTGATGGTGAGTATCCTAGATTACAGAGCCTAAAAGCATTCTGAAGAAAGCTATAATAAAATCTGCTTCCTCCTAGAAGCTTTTATAAAAATAAACTCCCGATAAGTATAGCTTTTAATTCTTTTGCTTTGATCCTGCTATCACTTGTATTTTCTAAGTGGAAATATTTTTCAAATGTTAATGCTATGAACATAAGGAAGGAATTAACAGTGTCAGATCTGTGAGGTTTCTCCTATCAAATACCTCACAGTTGCTATAGCAATGTTTTTACAAGCAGAGTCATAAAGCGAGAAACCTGGCAAGTTTACTGAGTCTACCAGGAGAGTTCCAACTTAAGAATATAAAATAAAATGAAGAGGCTGTATAGTGGTGTGCTGAGAGCGTGTACTCAGGATAAGGACTGCATGGGATCAGATCTTAATAAGTAGTTGTGTCAACTGGAAGCTGTTGTTATTTAAGCTCTACATACATCACTCCCGTCATCTGTAAAATAAAAAACGTAACAGTACTTCACAGGATCGTTGAAAGAAGTAAATGACTATTTTGGCAAAACACTTAGAACCATGACTGACACAATAGAAATATTAGCTATTATTAAAAATGATCAATTTCACAACTAACATTTAACTAATAAGTAAATCATCAAGTTATACTAAAAGCCAGAGAACTATATAACTTTGCATACCTCAAATTTCATAAGTACCAGTTGAAAAGTCCCATAATATTACGATGTCTGAAGTTCTAACGTTACATTCTATGTGACAAGTTGGATTGAGCTTTTGAAAGTAATATCAAATTTATCATCTTTTGAATTCATGCTTTCTGAGCAAAATATATAAATTATCTAGGCATGGATTATAAACTTAAATGGCCTAACACACCTGATACATAAATATGTAAAGGAGCAAGACATAAGCAATTGGTAATGGTGATGGCTGTGACAAAAAGTACTTTTCTACCAAAAAAGCAATGATATTCAGTGACACAAATTGTGCCTAAAGGCTGAACTTGGACACTGCAACATCAGTATCCAGCCCCATTAGTGTGAATTTTCAAGAAGCAACAGTACCTCAAGTATTTAGTGATTCATTGTTGCAGGAAACACCCTGCCTAAACTTACTTCAATGTCTGTAACATCCTTTTAAAATTTATTTATTTATTCATTTTTAGTTTATTTCAGACAGAGAGAGATAGTTCTATGCATTGGGCAACTCCCCAAATAACTGCTACAGCCAGGTCCAGAGACAGGATGAAGCCAGGAGCCTGGAATTCCATCTTGTTTTCCCACATGGGTGGCAGGTGCCCAAGTACTTGAAATATCTTCCTCTGCGTTCCAGGGCAGATTAGCAGAAAGCTGTATTGGCGGCAGAGCATCAGAGCTCTAACCAGCACTCATATATGGGATGCCAATATACCAAGCAGTAGCTTAACTCACTGTGCCACAACACCAACCCCTGTAATAGCCTTTAGTCTCACAGGAAGTATAAACATTCTCAGTGTAAAAGAAAAACAGCTTTCCTTCCCAACATTCATATTCTTTTCATTAGGAAAAAAAAAAAAAGAAGCAGAGAAACCCTCTATTAGAAATATCTATGCAACTCTAATTGAGATAAAGGAAAATTTCAAAGTTTGCTATTTCTATCATCCCCACCAATTACTTGAATATATAAAAGTAACAACAAATAAGAATTATAGAAACATTCTTCCCTGAAATAATTTCACCAGTCACCCATCCATTTTGAAACAAATCATTCCTTACCCCCTAGATATGATCTTGTTCAATCACTGCCTTTAAAAATGTTTGATTGAATTTTGAGTAAAAAAACTCTTGACTAAAATTTGCCAGAATAGCTAATCATTATAGAAAAAGATTAAAATCAACCCATAGCTCACCAATAAGGGATTAACCAAACTCTGAAATAGTCACATATTAACATATTTTCCATCTGTTAAAATAAAACAGAAAGAAATTACTGTAATTACAGCCAGAAAGTAAAAAAATATCAAGGTCAAGGAAAATGTGTATATTACAGAGTAAGCTAGCATTTTTCTAAGGAAGTATGATGGTAGATACATTAAACAGTGAAAAAGTTTACCTTCAGGGGTGAGAAAAATATTTATGGGTGTGGAAAGACAGATATAAGAGTGAAACTTATACTTTTTTATAATTATTTTTTGACAGCAGAGTGGACAGTGAGAGAGAGAGAGAGAGAGAGAGAGAAAGAAAGGTCTTCCTTTGCCGTTGGTTCACCCTCCAATGGCCACCGCGGCTGGCGCGCTTCGGCCGGCGCACCACACTGATCCGATGGCAGGAGCCAGGTACTGATCCTGGTCTCCCATGGGGTGCAGGGCCCAAGCACTTGGGCCATCCTCCACTGCACTCCCTGGCTACAGCAGAGAGCTGGCCTGGGAGAGGGGCAACCGGGACAGAATCCGGTGCCCCTACCAGCACTAGAACCCGGTGTGCGGGCGCCACAAGGCGGAGGATTAACCTAGTAAGCTGTGGCGCCAGCCTGAAACTTATATTTTTTAAGTCATATGGCAGATATTGGTTTAGAAGCCATATATGTTTATACACATATGCATACATATATATGCAAGCATATAATACAACCAAAATGAAACAAATGATCTTAATTGTGTAGAGTCAAGTCATACACAGAAAAAAACATGGAAAAATGACTCTGACTACATGTTGAAAACATACCTCTTTGTATTTTAGCACTGATGTTATTATTGTATTGTGATCATGAATTATGTTAGCGCTGTTAGGAACTACGTTTTGAAAAAGACAAAAGAAATATATGGGAAAATTTAATGTAATTAGCAAATAATATGTAATATAAACTGAACTGGAAATATCAGTAGGAACTCATGAAATATTTTATTTAACAAAATGTGTTGTATATGAGGGAAATAGACATCTTCTCATTTGATTATTTTTTATAGACCTTGCCCATATTCCTGCTGAAATGCAGTCTTGTACTCCTTATTTGTTAAACTGTTTATTTAGTGGAGCATTAAGTGCTCAACTTTAATGTAGCTTTAAAATGTGTTATCTCAAAAAATGAAAAATGTATTAAAATATTAAAAAGATATAATACAGTGGTGGGTATTTGTCGCGGTGATTAAGACTCTGCTTGGGATACCTGCATGCTATTTCCGAGTGCTTGCATTGCTCCATTCTTCATTCCCTGCAGATGCACATCCCAGGGAACATCAGGAGATAGCTCAAGTGTTTGTGTCTTTGCCATTCTTGTGCAAGACCCAGGACTGACTTTCTTGCTTGTGGCTTTGGCTTGGCAGAGTCCTGGATATTGTGAGCATTCAGGAAGTCAACAACCAGATTTATAGTTTCTCTCTTTCTTTCAAATAAATAATTTTTTAACAATTACAGATTCCTGATCAGCATCCCCTCTTAAGAAATAATGATATTCTCTAGCAAAGATCATCCCTGTTGTCCAAATTTTGTTCTCTAAATACCATTTCATAGGGAAAATGGCTGGCATCAGGTCTGTGATATGAATGTACAATTACTGTGCCTATGACCAATGTGTCTTGAAATAACTTGATGACCCAAAGTTAGAACTCTTAGTGCATTAATAAAGACATAACTCTAATGGACTGAACTCTATCAATAAGTTTAAATCTAAGAGTTTATAATTATACTTAAAATATTAATAGAAAATAGGAAATATTATAAAATTTTCTCTCTGCTTTTGAAAATTTTCATAGTAAAAATGTTAATTTTTTGGAAATTAAAGAGAATCTTAATACAAAAATATAAGTTTAATCCTCCAAACTATATTTTGCACAAAAGCTACAAAATTTAACTTTGATATTTTTCTCATTGATACAAATTTATAATTTGAAAGAGAGAGATAAAAAATATGAAGATATAGAAATTTTAACAGGAAAGGCCTGACAAATATGTTTAATGGCCACCATAATATTTTACCAGAGGAATGCAACATAAGGTCAAACTTCTGTAAAATACTGGAAGAAGTGCTAGTAGTTTTTTTATACTGAAATAACTAAGCTGTATTATAGAAGTACTTGACACTTTTGTACTAAAACCCAACTGATTAGGGCTGGCACCTCAGTACGGTGGGTTGGGCTGCCACGTTCAATGTCAGCATCCCATATTGCAGCACTTGTTGGAGTCCTGGCTGCTCTACTTCCGATACATCTCTCTGCTAACATGCCTGGGAAAGCTAAGGAAAGCATTCTGAGTTCTTGCATCCCTCCACCTGTGTGGAAGACCAGGATGGACACGCTGGCTCCTGGCCACTTGTGGCCATTTGGAGAGTGAACCAGAGGATAGAAGATTCTCGCTCTCGCTCTCTCTCTCCTTCCCTCTCTCTCTCCTTTCGCTCACCCTCTCTTTTTTTCTCTCTCTCAATCTCTTCTTCTTCTCTCTTTTTCACTTACCTTTCAAATAAAATAAAATAAATCTTTTTTAAAAAATTGATTCATCTACTGGGGTCTGTTTTTAGAAATCATGATAGAATTACTATAAATGGAGGGCTTTTGTTTGTTTTAATTTTGCTATTTTGGGGTCAACATTGTGGAGTAGTCTGTAAAGCTGCTGCCTGTGATGCTGGCATCTTATACAGGCACCAGTTCATGTCCAGGCTCCTCCAATTTTGATCCAGCTTCCTGCTAATGGTCTGTGATAAGCAGCACTAGATGACCCAAGTGTTTGGGCCCCTGTCATGTATGCTCCTGGCTCCAGGCTTCAGCTTGGTCCAGCACTGGAAGCTTGCTTACTCTCTCTTTCTCTCTCTCTCTCTGTATCCCCCTCTCTATTATTCTGACTCTCAACTTATTACATAGATCTTTTAAAAATAAAATAAAATAAAAATTTACTAGCTAAAGGAAAGCTCGTCTTACTCTTACTTTTCCTTATTCTTATTAGCCCTGCAGACATAGTGGTGTAGTACCATTGGCACCAGTGCAGCCATAAAAGAGTCTTCCAGTTACTCTAGTCTTCCCCAACATCTATCATAGAATGTAGTTTAATATAAATGTGCTACTCTTTATTCTTTTTTTTTTTTTTTTTGACAGAGTGGACAGTGAGAGAGAGAGTCAGAGAGAAAGGTCTTCCGTTGCCATTGGTTCACCCTCCAATGGCCACTGTGGCTGGCGCACCACGCTGATTCAAAGCCAGAAGCCAGGTGCTTCTCCTGGTCTCCCATGGGGCGCAGGGCCCAAGCACTTGGGCAATCCTCCACTGCACTCCCAGGCCACAGCAGAGAGCTGGCCTGGAAAAGGAGCAACCGGGACAGGACTGGCGCCCCGACTGGGACTGGAACCGGGTGTGCCAGCGCCGCAGGCGGAGGATTAGCCTATTGAGCCGGCCTCTTTATTCTTTTTTTAAAAATCATTTATTTATTGGAAAGTCAGAATTACAGAGAAGGAGAGCCAGAGGTGCACACATACACACACATACACACACACATCCAGAGAGGGAGAGAGAAAGAGAGCGAGAGAGAGAGAGCATTTTACATCCACTGGTTCACTCCCCAAATGGCCACAACACCAGAGCTGGGCCAGGCAGAAGCAAGGTGCTTCTTCCAGGTCTCCCACATGGGTGCAGGAGCCCAAGGACTTGGGCCATCTTCTGTTGCTTTCCCAGGAGCATTAGAAGGAAGCTGGATCAAAAGGTGGAGCAGCTGGTCTTGAACAGGCACCTATATGGGATGCTGATATTGCAGGCGGAGGCTTAACCTCCTACGTGACAGTGCCAGCCCCTTCTATTCACTTTTGATGTGAAGTGTAATAATCCCTACATTAGAGTTATTCACAATGAAAGTATGTATGTTTAGACTTCACCTTAGTGCTCAGAGTTGGGAGCATAGTAGAGGATCTCTGTGAGTTCCCTTTCACAAAAGGAGAGATTTGAAGAATGACAGAAGAGCTATGCGGATTATCCTTAACTTTAAATGAATTGGAATCATTCAATTATCTAATGTGAATTATATTTCAAGGTGTCTGCATTTTGAACCAACATGTTCTGGAAAATGGAAGCAGGAGTAGCATAAGCATGATAGCCCCATTTTCATTTGAGAATGTGCCAGCCTCTCTTTCGATGCCTTTTGATTTGTTATTTGCACATTTGGTGCCAATGACATTTATAAAGTGACCTCTTTTCTCCCTCTTTGTGCATACACGCACCCAGTATAGGGAGCTGAACAATCATACATGTAACGAACACAGTATTGTATGGTTAATGTACTATCCTTCATGGGAATATGCTAGCATAATGATAGAGGGCTGAAGCATGTAATCTATAATTAATACAAAGTGAACTGTCATGTAGGGGAAAATGCCCCTTTCTGCAGAAGAATAAATGCAGTCATGGAAACAGCTATAGCTTCTTGATTGTAATTATTCAGCCTCACTAGGGGTCTGCAGCTAGCTATTAAAGTGCTAGTGGTCCCTCATGGAGTGGTCTCCTATCCAATTAAACTTTCACAAGTCTATTCAGGCACGCTTCAGGTTGTCAACGACGTTACGGGACACCACTGTGTTCCATTAAACAGTGTCAAGCACCTGCATTTCTAATACTACATAATGCTTTTGGTTACCCTCTGCATATAGAATTTGATCAGAGAATTTTCTTTGTCTGATTTGAACAATTTGAATCTCTAGACGTAGAAAACATTTGTAATTCAAACAAATAAGTTTTGTTAGTTCCTGGTGTTTTTCATAATTCCAAAGCTCTAGCATTTTCTCTCCTACATAATTGAAGAGCATAAACAGAAGTCAGTAAGAAACAAAGAAATGTTGAATGTTTGGAATAAATGAAAAAAATAAATGTAGTGGATGTTTAAATTATATTCCACTATGTAACCAAGAGTTTGTGCAAACAAATCTAGGGGAAAAAAACAGGGAAAATGCCTCCTCTGTAATTTCATCAGTTACTGACTTTCCATGAAAAATATTATAATTTTTACTGCAAATTTTCAAAGACAATGATCTGAATTATCAATGTGTGGAATGAAGACAGTTTTGAGGGAACCAGTAATACACCAGAATACACTAAAAATGAGTTTTTATTGATATGTACTCACACACACACACACACACACGTATAAAACCTATGATAATACCTTTCTTGGACATCACATAAAATCTTCTCAAATTATCTTACTTGGGCCAGCATTCAGGCACAGTGGGTAAATGTCACCACTTGCAATGCCAGCTTCCCATATAAGAGTTCAAGTTTGAGTCTTGGCTGCTCAGCTTCCAATCCAGCTCCCTGCTAATGTGCCTGGGAAGGCAGCATAAGAGGATCCAAGTGTTTGGACCCCTGCCATTAGTGTGTAAGATCCAGACAGAGTTTTGGCTCCTGGCTTCAATCTGGCCATCTGTAGCCATTGCAGACATTTGGGGAGTGAGCCAGAAAATGGAAAATTGCTCTATGACTCTCTCTCATTTGCACCTTTAAAATGAATAAACTAAATCTTTTTAAAAACTTTTCCTTTGATTTCATTGAAGTGGAGTTTTTTTCAGCAACTGACAAGTGAATTAAGTCTGTGTTTCATTCTTAGATGAATCTCCCACTTTCTGTTTTCCTCAGGAATCTTTCTGACTCAGTAACATGAAGTGTAAGTGGGAAATAGTTGAACTTTATAAAATTTTTGACCATATGGGGGAGTTCAATTCTTGGATCCATATTCAGCTAGTGGAGACAGATGCCAAAGGAGGAATGCTGGTTTTGTTCTGGGTAGAATGTTCATGAGAGTCAGGAAGGTTACCTGGAGCAGGAGCTGACTGGAAAATGAAATGCCACATGACTGCATGCTCCAGCCTTCTGCTCCTTAACGTCCACTCTTCCTCCCTGAGCTCACCTGCCAAATATTCTACCACCCTGCAGCTTTTCTGTGACCCATCTAGGAAAGCCAAGCTAAAACAGTAAGGTTCCCAGCTGTATTATTAATTAATTCTGTACTCTAATATAAATAACGACATCTCTAGGCCTTCATTTTCTAGTTTATAAACTGGGATACTTGTATAAGTAAAGGCTAAGGAGGTCAGCATTGTGGCGCAGTAGGTTAATCTGAGGCCTACTGCACCTGTGTCCCATATGGAAGCTGCTTCAAGTCCACAAGTCTGCTCCATTTCTGATCTGGCTCCCTGTTAATGCTTATGAGAAAGCAGCAGACCATGGCCCAAGTGTTTGGGCCTCTGCTACCCATACATGAGATCCAAAAGAAGTGCCTGGCTTCAGCCTAGCCCATCCCCAGGTATTATAGCTGTCAGAGGAATGAAACAGTGGATGGAAGACCAATCTCCTTCTGTCTCTCCCTCTCCCTCTGTAACTCTATCTTCCAAGTAAATACATAAATCTTAAAAAATAAGTCTGCAATACCCTAAGGAGAAGGTATCCAAATTTTAAAATATTTCATTTTAGTAGATTTATGCCACATTTAAGGAAAGGAGGATATATTTTCATTATTTTAGCTGTTTATTAACCTTTGAATTTTTATTATTTGTTTCATTTCATTTTTTTCTTTTCAATTATAAGGTCAATCTGTCACTAATATGGTTTGTTCAGACCTATTGGCAGATAATGTTTAACTATCTAATTCTACACAGGTATTATCTTTCCCTGGAGTCAAATCAAATCAAAACAAAACAAACAAACAAACAAACAAACAAAAAAATCCTTGCACATTCCTTCTTCAATGGAGTGCATACCATTTGTGAGAAAGTCAGAGCACTGTTCTATCATCCCCACCCCTAAAACACTATTACTATGTCTGTTAGGAGGCTAGAACTCCACAAACAACAGTATAAACTATAGGAAGAGTATGAGTATTGAGGAATAATCAAATAAAGGATAAAAGGGACAGAAATAACTTTGACAGAGCAAATAGAAAATGGTAGGTGCTCTGTTCACTTGTTTTAATGCATTTCATTGATTCCATGTCCAAAAAAAAAAAAAAAAAACAGATAATAGTAAATGCATAGACACTGGGAGCTATTCAAAAAGTCCCAATCATTGGTCTTTTACTTTTTCAAGACAAAAGTAACAAATACTGTTTATAGATAAATTTGGGGCAAGTGAAAGTACCATCACTTTTGTTTCTATAGGGTTTCAAAGGTGTTAGCAAGGAGAGTAAGTTTTATGGAGCAAAGAAAGGAAAACAAAGTTTCTGGCATGCATTCTACCAGCATTTTTGGAGTTGGAGGACTTTTACTAACTGGTCTTCAGGTACAATGGTCAGTCTTTGATTCGTTGCATTTGAACAAATCAGCAATGTGGGGACATTTTAAAAGAGAAAGAGCTGTTCATGATTAGGACAACAGGACCTTCTATAGCCAGTTATTTCCTGGAAAAAGTGAGAGTCCATAGAGTGCTCTTAGAACAAAAAGTACTAATGTAGGGAAGCTATAAACAGATTGAGCCTGGGCTACGTGGAGTTATAATAAAGAGTAATAGAGAAGAAAATACAAAGTGAACATTTGTTACATTTCCTAACACACTAGTGACATGATTATTAATTCCTTATGAGAATATACAAGAACAGAGCCAGACTTACATATTTTATATGTATTTTATAGCATATACAAACACAGTATATACTATATGCTTGTGACAAAAATAACCTGAACTTTCCTTTTTCTTTGTTTATTTTTAATATATTTGTTTTTTTTAACTTTTATTTAATGAATATAAATTTCAAAGTACGACTTATGGATTACAATGGCTTCCCCCCCATACCGTCCCTCCCACCCACAACCCTCCCCTTTCCCACTCCTTCTCCCCTTCCATTCACATCAAGATTCATTTTTGATTATCTTAATATACAGAAGATCAGCTTAGTATACATTAAGTAAGGATTTCAACAGTTTGCTCCCACACAGAAACATAAAGTGAAAAATAATAGATGATTTTTTTAAATGATGATGAAATCAGATCAGACCTATTGTCATGTTTAATCCCAGTGAGAGTCAAGTTGTGAGTTGATAATTTCTTTTTTTTTTTTTACAGAGGATCAGTTTAGTATGCATTAAGTAAACATTTCAACAGTTTGCACCCCCATAGAAACACAAAGTGAAATATATTGTTTGAGTACTCGTTATAGCATTAAATCTCAATGCACAGCACATTAAGGACAGAGATCCTACATGAGGAGTAAGTGCACAGTGACTCCTGTTGTTGACTTTACCAATTGACACTCCTGTCTATGGCATCAGTAATCTCCCTATGCTCCAGTCATGAGTTTCCAAGGCTATGGAAGCCCCTTGAGTTCTCCGATTCTTATCTTGTTTAGACAAGGTCATAGTCAAAGTGGAGGTTCTCTCCTCCCTTCAGAGAAAGGTACCTCCTTCTTTGAAGACCTGTTCTTTCCACTGGGATCTCACTCACAGAGATCTTTTGCCAGAGTGTCTTGGCTTTCCATGCCTGAAATACTCTCATGGGCTTTTCAGCCAGCTCCGAATGCCTTTAGGGCTGATTCTGAGGCCAGAGTGCTATTTAGGACATCTGCCATTCTATGAGTCTGCTGAGTATCTCACTTCCCATGTTGGATCATTCTCTCCCTTTTTGATTCTGTCAGCTAGTATTTGCAGACACTATTCTTGTTTCTGTGATCCCTTTGGTTCTTAGTCCTATCATTATGATCAATTGTGAACGTAAATTGATCACTGGTACTAGTGAGATGGCATTGGTACATGCCACCTTGATGGGATTAAATTGGAGTCCCCTGGTATGTTTCTAACTCTACCATTTGGGGCAAGTCAGCTTGAGTATGTCCCAAATTATATATCTCTTCCCTCTCTTATTCCTACTCTTATGTTTAACAGGGATCACTTTTCAGTTAAATTTCAACACTTAAGAATAACTGTGTATTAATTACATAATTAAACCAGTCATTTTAAGTAGAACAGACAAAAAAAACTACTAAGAAGGATAATGTATTAAGTTGTTCATTAACAGTCAGGGCTATGCTGATGAACTTTCCTTTTATCAACAAGTTTCTCCCATGTTTTCTCTATCATATCCCTGATACCTAATAAATTTTAAATAAATTTATTGTGCAGGATAAGTAAAGAAAAACCAATTTTCATTGCTGAAATAAGTTCTCTCCTTGACAAATCCCTTTAAATGTATTGTTGATGTGTATCAACTTAAGATCCTCCAGCTCAGAATAGGAAAATGCATTTCCTATTTATAGAGGATTGTTTTCGCTGTGTGTGATGTATATTGTTGCTATGATTGTAGATGCTCACTTTGCAGTATTGTTAACAGTAATAAATAAAGAATTACTTGACTATCCAAATAATGAAAATAACATAAATGGTAACTGTGTTGTGTTAAACATTCTCCCTGAAACCAAGGGAATTTACATATTCATATTTTATCTTACAAAATCTCTCTTAATCAATGAATCAATGCAGTGTTTGTATTCTGCATTAAATGTGTTAACCCTAACAAAGAAGCGATTTTCTTTCTTTCGTTTTTTTTTTTAAAAAAAGATTATTTATTTGAGAGGCAGAGTTACAGACAGAGAGAGGGAGAAACAGAGAGAAAGATCTTCCATCTGCTGGGTCACTCCCAAAATGGCTGCAATGGCCAGAGCTGGGCACCAGGATCTCCCACATAAGGCGTAGGGACCCACACACCTGAGCCATCCTCTATTGCTTTCCCAGGCTATAAGCAGAAAGCTGGATCGGTAAAGGAGCAGCTGAGACTTGAGCCAGCGCTCATTTGGGATGTCAGCGCTGTGGGTGGAGGCTTAACCTATTACACCACAGCACTGGCCCCAAAACCATTTTTCATGACAATAATTTTTATTAATGTTTAATGAATGCTTACCATGTGCTAGGGTATTTGATACATTTTTAAAATAATTACCTCACAAAATAAACCTATGTCTTAGCATTTCAATTTATCCTATATTATACTTATATTCAAGTATATTCTCAGAAGAGGAAAACCAACCTTAGAAATATTAAGGAATAATTATAAATTACACAATCAATTATTCTTGCCAAATATGTCTGATTTTGATAATCAATAAATCATGAATAGTTAGAAAACTCTTAAAAGAGAAAAATAAAACCATGTTTAATTATAAACATAGCTTCATTTTCTCCAAACACTTAGAAAGGAAAAAAAAATTAAAACAAACAAGCCAATTTCTTCTCTAGGTAAGTGCATCATTACTTTGAAAAGAAGTAAATTTTGAGGAAAACACTTAAAGTACATAGATAGCAAGCTCTAGACAATTCAGGATAGTTCTATGAAGTGACTCATTCTATAACTTACTATAGTTTCCAAGAGGTTTGCTAAAATGGATTAAGAAGAACTTATTCTAAATGAATTAAGGAGAACTACATCAAAAAACTCTTCTTAACGAATTTTTATCACAGGCCTGATCCTGAATAGTTCCTTGAGGCTGAGAGAAAGGCCTTTACAGTAATGTATACTATTTCTTTGATTTGCTGTATAAATATCTGGCATTTGAGAGCAGCAAAGTAATCATAATAAAATATTTTTTTCTTTCAAATTATTTTGTGTAAACAATTTTGAAAATTCTACAGTCAGAAAATTGCTATTTTATTGCCACTCTAATTCTCTGAAATGATCTGTGTCTTTGAAAACCAGGGTAAGAATCTATTAGCTATGTATGGATTACCTTTGGAGATTGCAACACCACATTTTTTTAGAAACAAGCCTTATCTAATTCCAGCTGACCTTGTGGTGTGTCGATAGGCTTAAATCAAGGATTGGCAAACATTACAAATGAAGCCTGGCTCAAGGCATAGGGCCTGCAATATTGACAGTAGCCTCACCTTGCACTTCCAGAGGGCAGATTTCAGAATATTTTCTTGAAGAGCTACTCTTTTAATAATTGTGAAATTTGAGAACATGGTACGTTTTTAAAAAGCAGTAAATGAACAGACTTTAAAGAAAATTTTGGAGTTTGATTTGTGGTCGTTTTGGGGAGAAATCAGGGAAGAAGATTGGCCTAGCTACCTGTCAGAGATTTCGAACTTTTTTTTTTTAAGATTTTTTATTTTATTTGAGAGTTAGAGTTACAGACAGTGAGAGAGAGGGAAAGAGAGAAAGGTCTTCCTTCCATTGGTTCACTCCCCAAATGGCTGCAACGGCCAGAACTATGCTGATCCAAAGCCAGGAGCCAAGAGCTTCTTCCCGGTCTCCCACGCGAGTACAGGGGCCCAAGGACTTGGGCCATCTTCTACTGCTTTCCAAAGCCATAGCAGATAGTTGGACTGGAAGAAGGGCAGCTGAGACTAGAACCAGCACCCGTATGGGATGCTGGCGCCACAGGCGGAGGATCAACCCACTGTGCCACAGCGCTGGTCTGGAGATTTTGAACTTTTTAAAATACTTCTTGAAAGTATTGTTTATATAACATCTAAGAATGAAAGATTGAAGGACCATAATCCTGAAAACACAATTCTTTACTAATTTTAATCACTAAAAGGCCATACATTT